>NC_086454.1:3567798-3706024 GCF_028390025.1 Pseudophryne corroboree
TCAATGTGCTACAATGTGAATTTCGGCTCATTCAGTGTGCTACAATGTGAATGGCTCATAACGTGTGCTACAATGTGAATTTCGGCTCATTCAATGTGCTACAATGTGAATTTCGGCTCATTCAGTGTGCTACAAGGTGAATCTCGACTCATTCAGTGTGCTACAATGTGAATTTCGGCTCATTCAGTGAGCAATAATGTGAATTTTGGCTCATACCGTGTGCTACAATGTGAATTTCGGCTCATTCAATGTGCTACAATGTGAATTTCCGCTCATTCAGTGTACTATAATATGAATTTCGGCTCATACCGTGTGCTACAATGTGAATTTCGGCTCATTCAATGTGCTACAATGTGAATTTCGGCTCATTCAGTGTGCTATAATGTGAATGGCTCATACCGTGTGCTACAATGTGAATTTCGGCTCATTCAATGTGCTACAATGTGAATTTCGGCTCATTCAGTGTGCTGCAAGGTGAATCTCGGCTCATTCAGTGTGCTATAATATGAATTTCGTCTCATTCAGTGTGCAATAATGTGAATTTTGGCTCATACCGTGTGCTACAATGTGAATTTCGGCTCATTCAATGTGCTACAATGTGAATTTCGGCTCATTCAGTGTGCTTTAATATGAATTTCGGCTCATACCGTGTGCTACAATGTGAATTTCGGCTCATTCAATGTGCTACAATGTGAATTTCGGCTCATTCAGTGTGTGACAATGTGAATGGCTCATACCGTGTGCTACAATGTGAATTTCGGCTCATTCAATGTGCTACAATGTGAATTTCGGCTCATTCAATGTGCTACAATGTGAATTTCGGCTCATTCAGTGTGCTACAATGTGACTGTCGGCTCATTCAGTGTGCTATAATATGAATTTCGTCTCATACCGTGTGCTACAATGTGACTGTCGGCTCATTCAGTGTGCTATAATATGAATTTCGGCTCATACCGTGTGCTACAATGCGAATTTCGGCTCATTCAATGTGCTACAATGTGAATTTCGGCTCATTCAGTGTGCTACAATGTGAATGGCTCATACCGTGTGCTACAATGTGAATTTCGGCTCATTCAATGTGCTACAATGTGAATTTCGGCTCATTCAGTGTGCTATAATATGAATTTCGGCTCATACCGTGTGCTACAATGTGAATTTCGGCTCAGTCAGTGTGCTACAATGTGAATTTCGGCTCATTCAATGTGCTACAATGTGAATTTCGGCTCATTCAGTGTGCTATAATATGAATTTTGGCTCATTCAGTGTGCTACAATGTGAATTTCGGCTCAGTCAGTGTGCTACAATGTGAATTTCGACTCATTCATTGTGCTACAATGTGAATTTCGGCTCAGTCAGTGTGCTACAATGTGAATTTCGACTCATTCAGTGTGCTACAATGTGAATTTCGACTCATTCAGTATGCTATAATGTGAATTTTGGCTCATTCAGTGTGCTATAATGTGAATTTCGACTCATTCAGTGTGCTACAATGTGAATTTCGACTCATTCAGTATGCTATAATGTGAATTTTGGCTCATTCAGTGTGCTATAATGTGAATTTTGGCTCATTCAGTGTGCTATAATGTGAATTTTGGCTCATTCAGTGTGCTACAATGTGAATTTAGGCTCATTCAGTGTGCTACAATGTGAATTTTGGCTCATTCAGTGTGCTACAATGTGAATTTCGGCTCAGTCAGTGTGCTACAATGTGAATTTCGACTCATTCAGTGTGCTACAATGTGAATTTCGGCTCAGTCAGTGTGCTATAATATGAATTTCAGCTCATTCAGTGTGCTACAATGTGAATTTCGACTCATTCAGTGTGCTATAATGTGAATTTCAGCTCATTCTGTGTGCTACAATGTGAATTTCGGCTCATTCAGTGAGCAATAATGTGAATTTTGGCTCATACCGTGTGCTACAATGTGAATTTCGGCTCATTCAATGTGCTACAATGTGAATTTCCGCTCATTCAGTGTACTATAATATGAATTTCGGCTCATACCGTGTGCTACAATGTGAATTTCGGCTCATTCAATGTGCTACAATGTGAATTTCGGCTCATTCAGTGTGCTATAATGTGAATGGCTCATACCGTGTGCTACAATGTGAATTTCGGCTCATTCAATGTGCTACAATGTGAATTTCGGCTCATTCAGTGTGCTACAAGGTGAATCTCGGCTCATTCAGTGTGCTATAATATGAATTTCGTCTCATTCAGTGTGCAATAATGTGAATTTTGGCTCATACCGTGTGCTACAATGTGAATTTCGGCTCATTCAATGTGCTACAATGTGAATTTCGGCTCATTCAGTGTGCTTTAATATGAATTTCGGCTCATACCGTGTGCTACAATGTGAATTTCGGCTCATTCAATGTGCTACAATGTGAATTTCGGCTCATTCAGTGTGTGACAATGTGAATGGCTCATACCGTGTGCTACAATGTGAATTTCGGCTCATTCAATGTGCTACAATGTGAATTTCGGCTCATTCAATGTGCTACAATGTGAATTTCGGCTCATTCAGTGTGCTACAATGTGACTGTCGGCTCATTCAGTGTGCTATAATATGAATTTCGTCTCATACCGTGTGCTACAATGTGACTGTCGGCTCATTCAGTGTGCTATAATATGAATTTCGGCTCATACCGTGTGCTACAATGCGAATTTCGGCTCATTCAATGTGCTACAATGTGAATTTCGGCTCATTCAGTGTGCTACAATGTGAATGGCTCATACCGTGTGCTACAATGTGAATTTCGGCTCATTCAATGTGCTACAATGTGAATTTCGGCTCATTCAGTGTGCTATAATATGAATTTCGGCTCATACCGTGTGCTACAATGTGAATTTCGACTCATTCAATATGCTACAATGTGAATTTCGGCTCATTCAGTGTGCTATAATATGAATTTCGGCTCATACCGTGTGCTACAATGTGACTGTCGGCTCATTCAGTGTGTTATAATATGAATTTCGTCTCATACCGTGTGCTACAATGTGAATTTCGGCTCATTCAGTGTGCTACAATGTGAATTTTGGCTCATTCAGTGTGCTACAATGTGAATTTCGGCTCAGTCAGTGTGCTACAATGTGAATTTCGGCTCAGTCAGTGTGCTACAATGTGAATTTCAGCTCATTCAGTGTGCTACAATGTGAATTTCGACTCATTCAGTGTGCTACAATGTGAATTTCGGCTCAGTCAGTGTGCTACAATGTGAGTTTCGGCTCGTTCAGTGTGCTACAATGTGAATTTCGGCTCATTCAGTGTGCTACAATGTGAATTTCGGCTCATTCAGTGTGCTACAATGAGAGTTTCGGCTCATTCAGTGTGCTACAATGTGAATTTCGGCTCATTCAGTGTGCTACAATGTGAATTTTGGCTCATTCAGTGTGCTACCATGTGAATTTTCCCTCATTCAGTGTGCTACAATGTGAGTTTCGGCTCATTCAGTGTGCTACAATGTGAATTTCAGCTCATTCAGTGTGCTACAATGTGAATTTGGGCTCATTCAGTGTGCTACAATGTGATTTTCGGCTCATTCAGTGTGCTATAATGTGAATTTCGGGTCATTCAGTGTGCTACAAGGTGAATTTTGGCTCATTCAGTGTGCTACAATGTGAATTTCGGCTCATTCTGTGTGCTATAATGTGAATTTCGGCTCATTCAGTGTGCTACAATGTGAATTTTGGCTCATTCAGTGTGCTATAATGTGAATTTTGGCTCATTCAGTGTGCTACAATGTGAATTTCGGCTCAGTCAGTGTGCTACAATGTGAGTTTTGGCTCATTCAGTGTGCTACAATGTGAATTTCGGCTCATTCAGTGTGCTACAGTGTGAATTTTGGCTCATTCAGTGTGCTACAATGTGAATTTCGGCTCAGTCAGTGTGCTACAATGTGAATTTCGACTCATTCAGTGTGCTACAATGTGAATTTCGGCTCAGTCAGTGTGCTATAATGTGAATTTCAGCTCACTCAGTGTGCTACAATGTGAATTTCGACTCATTCAGTGTGCTACAATGTGAATTTCGACTCATTCAGTATGCTATAATGTGAATTTTGGCTCATTCAGTGTGCTATAATGTGAATTTTGGCTCATTCAGTGTACTACAATGTGAATTTCGGCTCATTCAGTGTGCTACAATGTGAATGTCGACTCATTCAGTGTGCTACAATGTGAATTTCGGCTCATTCAGTGTGCAATAATGTGAATTTTGGCTCATACCGTGTGCTACAATGTGAATTTCGGCTCATTCAATGTGCTACAATGTGAATTTCGGCTCATTCAGTGTACTATAATATGAATTTCGGCTCATACCGTGTGCTACAATGTGAATTTCGGCTCATTCAATGTGCTACAATGTGAATTTCGGCTCATTCAGTGTGCTACAATATGAATGGCTCATACCGTGTGCTACAATGTGAATTTCGGCTCATTCAATGTGCTACAATGTGAATTTCGGCTCATTCAGTGTGCTATAATGTGAATTTGGGCTCATTCAGTCTGCTACAATGTGAATTTCGGCTCATTCAGTGTGCTACAATGTGAATTTTGGCTCATACAGTATGCTACAAGGTGAATTTTGGCTCTTTCAGTGTGCTACAATGTGAATTTCGGCTCATTCAGTGTGCTACAATGTGAATTTCGGCTCAGTCAGAGTGCTACAATGTGAGTTTCGGCTCATTTAGTGTGCTACAATGTGAATTTCGGCTCATTCAGTGTGCTACAATGTGAATTTTGGCTCATTCAGTGTGCTACAATGTGAATTTCGGCTCAGTCAGTGTGCTACAATGTGAATTTCGACTCATTCATTGTGCTACAATGTGAATTTCGGCTCAGTCAGTGTGCTACAATGTGAATTTCGACTCATTCAGTGTGCTACAATGTGAATTTCGACTCATTCAGTATGCTATAATGTGAATTTTGGCTCATTCAGTGTGCTATAATGTGAATTTCGACTCATTCAGTGTGCTACAATGTGAATTTCGACTCATTCAGTATGCTATAATGTGAATTTTGGCTCATTCAGTGTGCTATAATGTGAATTTTGGCTCATTCAGTGTGCTACAATGTGAATTTAGGCTCATTCAGTGTGCTACAATGTGAATTTTGGCTCATTCAGTGTGCTACAATGTGAATTTCGGCTCAGTCAGTGTGCTACAATGTGAATTTCGACTCATTCAGTGTGCTACAATGTGAATTTCGGCTCAGTCAGTGTGCTATAATATGAATTTCAGCTCATTCAGTGTGCTACAATGTGAATTTCGACTCATTCAGTGTGCTATAATGTGAATTTCAGCTCATTCTGTGTGCTATAATGTGAATTTTGGCTCATTCAGTGTGCTACAATGTGAATTTCGGCTCATTCAGTGTGCTACAATGTGAATGTCGACTCATTCAGTGTGCTACAATGTGAATTTTGGCTCATTCAGTGTGCAATAATGTGAATTTTGGCTCATACCGTGTGCTACAATGTGAATTTCGGCTCATTCAATGTGCTACAATGTGAATTTCGGCTCATTCAGTGTGCTACAATGTGAATGGCTCATAACGTGTGCTACAATGTGAATTTCGGCTCATTCAATGTGCTACAATGTGAATTTCGGCTCATTCAGTGTGCTACAAGGTGAATCTCGACTCATTCAGTGTGCTACAATGTGAATTTCGGCTCATTCAGTGAGCAATAATGTGAATTTTGGCTCATACCGTGTGCTACAATGTGAATTTCGGCTCATTCAATGTGCTACAATGTGAAATTCCGCTCATTCAGTGTACTATAATATGAATTTCGGCTCATACCGTGTGCTACAATGTGAATTTCGGCTCATTCAATGTGCTACAATGTGAATTTCGGCTCATTCAGTGTGCTATAATGTGAATGGCTCATACCGTGTGCTACAATGTGAATTTCGGCTCATTCAATGTGCTACAATGTGAATTTCGGCTCATTCAGTGTGCTGCAAGGTGAATCTCGGCTCATTCAGTGTGCTATAATATGAATTTCGTCTCATTCAGTGTGCAATAATGTGAATTTTGGCTCATACCGTGTGCTACAATGTGAATTTCGGCTCATTCAATGTGCTACAATGTGAATTTCGGCTCATTCAGTGTGCTTTAATATGAATTTCGGCTCATACCGTGTGCTACAATGTGAATTTCGGCTCATTCAATGTGCTACAATGTGAATTTCGGCTCATTCAGTGTGTGACAATGTGAATGGCTCATACCGTGTGCTACAATGTGAATTTCGGCTCATTCAATGTGCTACAATGTGAATTTCGGCTCATTCAATGTGCTACAATGTGAATTTCGGCTCATTCAGTGTGCTACAATGTGACTGTCGGCTCATTCAGTGTGCTATAATATGAATTTCGTCTCATACCGTGTGCTACAATGTGACTGTCGGCTCATTCAGTGTGCTATAATATGAATTTCGGCTCATACCGTGTGCTACAATGCGAATTTCGGCTCATTCAATGTGCTACAATGTGAATTTCGGCTCATTCAGTGTGCTACAATGTGAATGGTTCATACCGTGTGCTACAATGTGAATTTCGGCTCATTCAATGTGCTACAATGTGAATTTCGGCTCATTCAGTGTGCTATAATATGAATTTCGGCTCATACCGTGTGCTACAATGTGAATTTCGACTCATTCAATATGCTACAATGTGAATTTCGGCTCATTCAGTGTGCTATAATATGAATTTCGGCTCATACCGTGTGCTACAATGTGACTGTCGGCTCATTCAGTGTGCTATAATATGAATTTCGTCTCATACCGTGTGCTACAATGTGAATTTCGGCTCATTCAGTGTGCTACAATGTGAATTTTGGCTCATTCAGTGTGCTACAATGTGAATTTCGGCTCAGTCAGTGTGCTACAATGTGAATTTCGGCTCAGTCAGTGTGCTACAATGTGAATTTCAGCTCATTCAGTGTGCTACAATGTGAATTTCGACTCATTCAGTGTGCTACAATGTGAATTTCGGCTCAGTCAGTGTGCTACAATGTGAGTTTCGGCTCGTTCAGTGTGCTACAATGTGAATTTCGGCTCATTCAGTGTGCTACAATGTGAATTTCGGCTCATTCAGTGTGCTACAATGAGAGTTTCGGCTCATTCAGTGTGCTGCAATGTGAATTTCGGCTCATTCAGTGTGCTACAATGTGAATTTTGGCTCATTCAGTGTGCTACCATGTGAATTTTCCCTCATTCAGTGTGCTACAATGTGAGTTTCGGCTCATTCAGTGTGCTACAATGTGAATTTCAGCTCATTCAGTGTGCTACAATGTGAATTTGGGCTCATTCAGTGTGCTACAATGTGATTTTCGGCTCATTCAGTGTGCTATAATGTGAATTTCGGGTCATTCAGTGTGCTACAAGGTGAATTTTGGCTCATTCAGTGTGCTACAATGTGAATTTCGGCTCATTCTGTGTGCTATAATGTGAATTTCGGCTCATTCAGTGTGCTACAATGTGAATTTTGGCTCATTCAGTGTGCTATAATGTGAATTTTGGCTCATTCAGTGTGCTACAATGTGAATTTCGGCTCAGTCAGTGTGCTACAATGTGAGTTTTGGCTCATTCAGTGTGCTACAATGTGAATTTCGGCTCATTCAGTGTGCTACAATGTGAATTTTGGCTCATTCAGTGTGCTACAATGTGAATTTCGGCTCAGTCAGTGTGCTACAATGTGAATTTCGACTCATTCAGTGTGCTACAATGTGAATTTCGGCTCAGTCAGTGTGCTATAATGTGAATTTCAGCTCACTCAGTGTGCTACAATGTGAATTTCGACTCATTCAGTGTGCTACAATGTGAATTTCGACTCATTCAGTATGCTATAATGTGAATTTTGGCTCATTCAGTGTGCTATAATGTGAATTTTGGCTCATTCAGTGTGCTACAATGTGAATTTCGGCTCATTCAGTGTGCTACAATGTGAATGTCGACTCATTCAGTGTGCTACAATGTGAATTTCGGCTCATTCAGTGTGCAATAATGTGAATTTTGGCTCATACCGTGTGCTACAATGTGAATTTCGGCTCATTCAATGTGCTACAATGTGAATTTCGGCTCATTCAGTGTACTATAATATGAATTTCGGCTCATACCGTGTGCTACAATGTGAATTTCGGCTCATTCAATGTGCTACAATGTGAATTTCGGCTCATTCAGTGTGCTACAATATGAATGGCTCATACCGTGTGCTACAATGTGAATTTCGGCTCATTCAATGTGCTACAATGTGAATTTCGGCTCATTCAGTGTGCTACAAGGTGAATCTCTACTCATTCAGTGTGCTACAATGTGAATTTCGTCTCATTCAGTGTGCAATAATGTGAATTTTGGCTCATACCGTGTGCTACAATGTGAATTTCGGCTCATTCAATGTGCTACAATGTGAATTTCGGCTCATTCAGTGTGCTATAATATGAATTTCGGCTCATACCGTGTGCTACAATGTGAATTTCGGCTCATTCAATGTGCTACAATGTGAATTTCGGCTCATTCAGTGTGTGACAATGTGAATGGCTCATACCGTGTGCTACAATGTGAATTTCGGCTCATTCAATGTGCTACAATGTGAATTTCGGCTCATTTAATGTGCTACAATGTGAATTTTGGCTCATTCAGTGTGCTACAATGTGACTGTCGGCTCATTCAGTGTGCTATAATATGAATTTCGGCTCATACCGTGTGCTACAATGTGACTGTCGGCTCATTCAGTGTGCTATAATATGAATTTCGGCTCATATCGTGTGCTACAATGTGAATTTCGGCTCATTCAGTGTGCTACAATGTGAATTTCGGCTCATTCAGTGTGCTATAATATGAATTTCAGCTCATACCGTGTGCTATAATGTGAATTTCGACTCATTCAATATGCTACAATGTGAATTTCGGCTCATTCAGTGTGCTATAATATGAATTTCGGCTCATACCGTGTGCTACAATGTGACTGTCGGCTCATTCAGTGTGCTATAATATGAATTTCGGCTCATACCGTGTGCTGCAATGTGAATTTCGGCTCATTCAGTGTGCTACAATGTGAATTTCGACTCATTCAGTGTGCTACAGTGTGAATTTCGGCTCAGTCAGTTTGCTACAATTTGAGTTTCGGCTCATTCAGTGTGCTACAATGTGAATTTCGGCTCATTCAGTGGGCTACAATGAGAGTTTCGGCTCATTCAGTGTGCTACAATGTGAATTTCGGCTCATTCAGTGTGCTACAATGTGAATTTTGGCTCATTCAGTGTGCTACCATGTGTATTTTCCCTCATTCAGTGTGCTACAATGTGAATTTCGGCTCAGTCAGTGTGCTACAATGTGAGTTTCGGCTCATTCAGTGTGCTACAATGTGAATTTCAGCTCATTCAGTGTGCTACACTGTGAACTTGGGCTCATTCAGTATGCTACAATGTGAATTTTGGCTCATTCAGTGTGCTATAATGTGATTATCGGCTCATTCAGTGTGCTACAATGTGAATTTCGGGTCATTCAGTGTGCTACAAGGTGAATTTTGGCTCATTCAGTGTGCTACAATGTGAATTTCGGCTCATTCTGTGTGCTATAATGTGAATTTCGGCTCATTCAGTGTGCTACAATGTGAATTTTGGCTCATTCAGTGTGCTATAATGTGAATTTTGGCTCATTCAGTGTGCTACAATGTGAATTTCGGCTCAGTCAGTGTGCTACAATGTGAGTTTCGGCTCATTCATTGTGCTACAATGTGAATTTTGGCTCATTCAGTGTGCTATAATGTGAATTTTTGCTCATTCAGTGTGCTATAATGTGAATTTCGGCTCATTCAGTGTGCTACAATGTGAATTTCGGCTCATTCAGTGTGCTACAATGTGAATTTCGGCTCATTCAGTGTGCTACAATGTGAATTTCGGCTCATTCAGTGTCCTACAATGTGAATTTCAGCTCATTCAGTGTGCTACAATGTGAATTTGGGCTCATTCAGTGTGCTACAATGTGAATTTCAGCTCAGTCAGTGTGCTATAATATGAATTTCAGCTCATTCAGTGTGCTACAATGTGAATTTCGACTCATTCAGTGTGCTATAATGTGAATTTTGGCTCATTCAGTGTGCTATAATGTGAATTTTAGCTCATTCAGTGTGCTACAATGTGAATTTCGTCTCATTCAGTGTGCAATAATGTGAATTTTGGCTCATACCGTGTGCTACAATGTGAATTTCGGCTCATTCAATGTGCTACAATGTGAATTTTGGCTCATTCAGTGTGCTACAATGTGAATGGCTCATACCGTGTGCTACAATGTGAATTTCGGCTCATTCAATGTGCTACAATGTGAATTTCGGCTCATTCAATGTGCTACAATGTGAATTTCGGCTCATTCAGTGTGCTACAAGGTGAATCTCGGCTCATTCAGTGTGCTACAATGTGAATTTCGGCTCATTCAATGTGCTACAATGTGAATTTCGGCTCATTCAATGTTCTACAATGTGAATTTCGGCTCATTCAGTGTGCTACAATGTGAATTTCGGCTCATTCAGTGTGCTACAATGTGAATTTCGGCTCATTCAGTGTGCTACAATGTGACTGTCGGCTCATTCAGTGTGCTATAATATGAATTTCGGCTCATACCGTGTGCTACAATGTGACTGTCGGCTCATTCAGTGTGCTATAATATGAATTTTGGCTCATACCGTGTGCTACAATGTGAATTTCGGCTCATTCAGTGTGCTACAATGTGAATTTCGGCTCATTCAGTGTGCTATAATATGAATTTCGGCTCATACCATGTGCTACAATGTGAATTTCGGCTCATTCAATGTGCTGCAATGTGAATTTCGGCTCATTCAGTGTGCTATAATATGAATTTCGGCTCATACCGTGTGCTACAATGTGAATTTCGGCTCAGTCAGTGTGCTACAATGTGAATTTCAGCTCATTCAGTGTGCTACAATGTGAATTTTGACTCATTCAGTGTGCTACAATGTGAATTTCGGCTCGTTCAGTGGGCTACAATGAGAGTTTCGGCTCATTCAGTGTGCTACAATGTGAATGTCAGCTCATTCAGTGTGCTACAATGTGAATTTTGGCTCATTCAGTGTGCTACCATGTGAATTTTCCCTCATTCAGTGTGCTACAATTTGAATTTCGGCTCAGTCAGTGTGCTACAATGTGAGTTTCGGCTCATTCAGTGTGCTACAATGTGAATTTTGGCTCATTCAGTGTGCTACCATGTGAATTTTCCCTCATTCAGTGTGCTACAATTTGAATTTCGGCTCAGTCAGTGTGCTACAATGTGAATGGCTCATACCGTGTGCTACAATGTGAATTTCGGCTCATTCAATGTGCTACAATGTGAATTTCGGCTCATTCAGTGTGCTACAATGTGAATGGCTCATACCGTGTGCTACAATGTGAATTTCGGCTCATTCAATGTGCTACAATGTGAATTTCGGCTCATTCAGTGTGCTACAAGGTGAATCTCTACTCATTCAGTGTGCTACAATGTGAATTTCGTCTCATTCAGTGTGCAATAATGTGAATTTTGGCTCATACCGTGTGCTACAATGTGAATTTCGGCTCTTTCAATGTGCTACAATGTGAATTTCGGCTCATTCAGTGTGCTATAATATGAATTTCGGCTCATACCGTGTGCTACAATGTGAATTTCGGCTCATTCAATGTGCTACAATGTGAATTTCGGCTCATTCAGTGTGTGACAATGTGAATGGCTCATACCGTGTGCTACAATGTGAATTTCGGCTCATTCAATGTGCTACAATGTGAATTTCGGCTCATTCAATGTGCTACAATGTGAATTTCGGCTCATTCAGTGTGCTACAATGTGACTGTCGGCTCATTCAGTGTGCTATAATATGAATTTCGGCTCATACCGTGTGCTACAATGTGACTGTCGGCTCATTCAGTGTGCTATAATATGAATTTCGGCTCATATCGTGTGCTACAATGTGAATTTCGGCTCATTCAGTGTGCTACAATGTGAATTTCGGCTCATTCAGTGTGCTATAATATGAATTTCGGCTCATACCGTGTGCTACAATGTGACTGTCGGCTCATTCAGTGTGCTATAATATGAATTTCGGCTCATACCGTGTGCTACAATGTGAATTTCGGCTCATTCAGTGTGCTACAATGTGAATTTCGACTCATTCAGTGTGCTACAATGTGAATTTCGGCTCAGTCAGTTTGCTACAATGTGAGTTTCGGCTCATTCAGTGTGCTAAAATGTGAATTTCGGCTCATTCAGTGGGCTACAATGTGAATTTTGGCTCATTCAGTGTGCTACACTGTGAACTTGGGCTCATTCAGTATGCTACAATGTGAATTTTGGCTCATTCAGTGTGCTATAATGTGATTATCGGCTCATTCAGTGTGCTATAATGTGAATTTCGGGTCATTCAGTGTGCTACAAGGTGAATTTTGGCTCATTCAGTGTGCTACAATGTGAATTTCGGCTCATTCTGTGTGCTATAATGTGAATTTCGGCTCATTCAGTGTGCTACAATGTGAATTTTGGCTCATTCAGTGTGCTATAATGTGAATTTTGGCTCATTCAGTGTGCTACAATGTGAATTTCGGCTCAGTCAGTGTGCTACAATGTGAATTTCGGCTCAGTCAGTTTGCTACAATGTGAGTTTCGGCTCATTCAGTGTGCTACAATGTGAATTTCGGCTCATTCAGTGGGCTACAATGTGAATTTTGGCTCATTCAGTGTGCTACACTGTGAACTTGGGCTCATTCAGTATGCTACAATGTGAATTTTGGCTCATTCAGTGTGCTATAATGTGATTATCGGCTCATTCAGTGTGCTATAATGTGAATTTCGGGTCATTCAGTGTGCTACAATGTGAATTTTGGCTCATTCAGTGTGCTACAATGTGAATTTCGGCTCATTCTGTGTGCTATAATGTGAATTTCGGCTCATTCAGTGTGCTACAATGTGAATTTTGGCTCATACCGTGTGCTACAATGTGAATTTCGGCTCATTCAATGTGCTACAATGTGAATTTCGGCTCATTCAGTGTGCTACAATGTGAATGGCTCATAACGTGTGCTACAATGTGAATTTCGGCTCATTCAATGTGCTACAATGTGAATTTCGGCTCATTCAGTGTGCTACAAGGTGAATCTCGACTCATTCAGTGTGCTACAATGTGAATTTCGGCTCATTCAATGTGCTACAATGTGAATTTCCGCTCATTCAGTGTACTATAATATGAATTTCGGCTCATACCGTGTGCTACAATGTGAATTTCGGCTCATTCAATGTGCTACAATGTGAATTTCGGCTCATTCAGTGTGCTATAATGTGAATGGCTCATACCGTGTGCTACAATGTGAATTTCGGCTCATTCAATGTGCTACAATGTGAATTTCGGCTCATTCAGTGTGCTGCAAGGTGAATCTCGGCTCATTCAGTGTGCTATAATATGAATTTCGTCTCATTCAGTGTGCAATAATGTGAATTTTGGCTCATACCGTGTGCTACAATGTGAATTTCGGCTCATTCAATGTGCTACAATGTGAATTTCGGCTCATTCAGTGTGCTTTAATATGAATTTCGGCTCATACCATGTGCTACAATGTGAATTTCGGCTCATTCAATGTGCTACAATGTGAATTTCGGCTCATTCAGTGTGTGACAATGTGAATGGCTCATACCGTGTGCTACAATGTGAATTTCGGCTCATTCAATGTGCTACAATGTGAATTTCGGCTCATTCAATGTGCTACAATGTGAATTTCGGCTCATTCAGTGTGCTACAATGTGACTGTCGGCTCATTCAGTGTGCTATAATATGAATTTCGTCTCATACCGTGTGCTACAATGTGACTGTCGGCTCATTCAGTGTGCTATAATATGAATTTCGGCTCATACCGTGTGCTACAATGCGAATTTCGGCTCATTCAATGTGCTACAATGTGAATTTCGGCTCATTCAGTGTGCTACAATGTGAATGGCTCATACCGTGTGCTACAATGTGAATTTCGGCTCATTCAATGTGCTACAATGTGAATTTCGGCTCATTCAGTGTGCTATAATATGAATTTCGGCTCATACCGTGTGCTACAATGTGAATTTCGACTCATTCAATATGCTACAATGTGAATTTCGGCTCATTCAGTGTGCTATAATATGAATTTCGGCTCATACCGTGTGCTACAATGTGACTGTCGGCTCATTCAGTGTGCTATAATATGAATTTCGTCTCATACCGTGTGCTACAATGTGAATTTCGGCTCATTCAGTGTGCTACAATGTGAATTTTGGCTCATTCAGTGTGCTACAATGTGAATTTCGGCTCAGTCAGTGTGCTACAATGTGAATTTCGGCTCAGTCAGTGTGCTACAATGTGAATTTCAGCTCATTCAGTGTGCTACAATGTGAATTTCGACTCATTCAGTGTGCTACAATGTGAATTTCGGCTCAGTCAGTGTGCTACAATGTGAGTTTCGGCTCGTTCAGTGTGCTACAATGTGAATTTCGGCTCATTCAGTGTGCTACAATGTGAATTTCGGCTCATTCAGTGTGCTACAATGAGAGTTTCGGCTCATTCAGTGTGCTACAATGTGAATTTCGGCTCATTCAGTGTGCTACAATGTGAATTTTGGCTCATTCAGTGTGCTACCATGTGAATTTTCCCTCATTCAGTGTGCTACAATGTGAGTTTCGGCTCATTCAGTGTGCTACAATGTGAATTTCAGCTCATTCAGTGTGCTACAATGTGAATTTGGGCTCATTCAGTGTGCTACAATGTGATTTTCGGCTCATTCAGTGTGCTATAATGTGAATTTCGGGTCATTCAGTGTGCTACAAGGTGAATTTTGGCTCATTCAGTGTGCTACAATGTGAATTTCGGCTCATTCTGTGTGCTATAATGTGAATTTCGGCTCATTCAGTGTGCTACAATGTGAATTTTGGCTCATTCAGTGTGCTATAATGTGAATTTTGGCTCATTCAGTGTGCTACAATGTGAATTTCGGCTCAGTCAGTGTGCTACAATGTGAGTTTTGGCTCATTCAGTGTGCTACAATGTGAATTTCGGCTCATTCAGTGTGCTACAGTGTGAATTTTGGCTCATTCAGTGTGCTACAATGTGAATTTCGGCTCAGTCAGTGTGCTACAATGTGAATTTCGACTCATTCAGTGTGCTACAATGTGAATTTCGGCTCAGTCAGTGTGCTATAATGTGAATTTCAGCTCACTCAGTGTGCTACAATGTGAATTTCGACTCATTCAGTGTGCTACAATGTGAATTTCGACTCATTCAGTATGCTATAATGTGAATTTTGGCTCATTCAGTGTGCTATAATGTGAATTTTGGCTCATTCAGTGTACTACAATGTGAATTTCGGCTCATTCAGTGTGCTACAATGTGAATGTCGACTCATTCAGTGTGCTACAATGTGAATTTCGGCTCATTCAGTGTGCAATAATGTGAATTTTGGCTCATACCGTGTGCTACAATGTGAATTTCGGCTCATTCAATGTGCTACAATGTGAATTTCGGCTCATTCAGTGTACTATAATATGAATTTCGGCTCATACCGTGTGCTACAATGTGAATTTCGGCTCATTCAATGTGCTACAATGTGAATTTCGGCTCATTCAGTGTGCTACAATATGAATGGCTCATACCGTGTGCTACAATGTGAATTTCGGCTCATTCAATGTGCTACAATGTGAATTTCGGCTCATTCAGTGTGCTATAATGTGAATTTGGGCTCATTCAGTCTGCTACAATGTGAATTTCGGCTCATTCAGTGTGCTACAATGTGAATTTTGGCTCATACAGTATGCTACAAGGTGAATTTTGGCTCTTTCAGTGTGCTACAATGTGAATTTCGGCTCATTCAGTGTGCTACAATGTGAATTTCGGCTCAGTCAGAGTGCTACAATGTGAGTTTCGGCTCATTTAGTGTGCTACAATGTGAATTTCGGCTCATTCAGTGTGCTACAATGTGAATTTTGGCTCATTCAGTGTGCTACAATGTGAATTTCGGCTCAGTCAGTGTGCTACAATGTGAATTTCGACTCATTCATTGTGCTACAATGTGAATTTCGGCTCAGTCAGTGTGCTACAATGTGAATTTCGACTCATTCAGTGTGCTACAATGTGAATTTCGACTCATTCAGTATGCTATAATGTGAATTTTGGCTCATTCAGTGTGCTATAATGTGAATTTCGACTCATTCAGTGTGCTACAATGTGAATTTCGACTCATTCAGTATGCTATAATGTGAATTTTGGCTCATTCAGTGTGCTATAATGTGAATTTTGGCTCATTCAGTGTGCTACAATGTGAATTTAGGCTCATTCAGTGTGCTACAATGTGAATTTTGGCTCATTCAGTGTGCTACAATGTGAATTTCGGCTCAGTCAGTGTGCTACAATGTGAATTTCGACTCATTCAGTGTGCTACAATGTGAATTTCGGCTCAGTCAGTGTGCTATAATATGAATTTCAGCTCATTCAGTGTGCTACAATGTGAATTTCGACTCATTCAGTGTGCTATAATGTGAATTTCAGCTCATTCTGTGTGCTATAATGTGAATTTTGGCTCATTCAGTGTGCTACAATGTGAATTTCGGCTCATTCAGTGTGCTACAATGTGAATGTCGACTCATTCAGTGTGCTACAATGTGAATTTTGGCTCATTCAGTGTGCAATAATGTGAATTTTGGCTCATACCGTGTGCTACAATGTGAATTTCGGCTCATTCAATGTGCTACAATGTGAATTTCGGCTCATTCAGTGTGCTACAATGTGAATGGCTCATAACGTGTGCTACAATGTGAATTTCGGCTCATTCAATGTGCTACAATGTGAATTTCGGCTCATTCAGTGTGCTACAAGGTGAATCTCGACTCATTCAGTGTGCTACAATGTGAATTTCGGCTCATTCAGTGAGCAATAATGTGAATTTTGGCTCATACCGTGTGCTACAATGTGAATTTCGGCTCATTCAATGTGCTACAATGTGAAATTCCGCTCATTCAGTGTACTATAATATGAATTTCGGCTCATACCGTGTGCTACAATGTGAATTTCGGCTCATTCAATGTGCTACAATGTGAATTTCGGCTCATTCAGTGTGCTATAATGTGAATGGCTCATACCGTGTGCTACAATGTGAATTTCGGCTCATTCAATGTGCTACAATGTGAATTTCGGCTCATTCAGTGTGCTGCAAGGTGAATCTCGGCTCATTCAGTGTGCTATAATATGAATTTCGTCTCATTCAGTGTGCAATAATGTGAATTTTGGCTCATACCGTGTGCTACAATGTGAATTTCGGCTCATTCAATGTGCTACAATGTGAATTTCGGCTCATTCAGTGTGCTTTAATATGAATTTCGGCTCATACCGTGTGCTACAATGTGAATTTCGGCTCATTCAATGTGCTACAATGTGAATTTCGGCTCATTCAGTGTGTGACAATGTGAATGGCTCATACCGTGTGCTACAATGTGAATTTCGGCTCATTCAATGTGCTACAATGTGAATTTCGGCTCATTCAATGTGCTACAATGTGAATTTCGGCTCATTCAGTGTGCTACAATGTGACTGTCGGCTCATTCAGTGTGCTATAATATGAATTTCGTCTCATACCGTGTGCTACAATGTGACTGTCGGCTCATTCAGTGTGCTATAATATGAATTTCGGCTCATACCGTGTGCTACAATGCGAATTTCGGCTCATTCAATGTGCTACAATGTGAATTTCGGCTCATTCAGTGTGCTACAATGTGAATGGTTCATACCGTGTGCTACAATGTGAATTTCGGCTCATTCAATGTGCTACAATGTGAATTTCGGCTCATTCAGTGTGCTATAATATGAATTTCGGCTCATACCGTGTGCTACAATGTGAATTTCGACTCATTCAATATGCTACAATGTGAATTTCGGCTCATTCAGTGTGCTATAATATGAATTTCGGCTCATACCGTGTGCTACAATGTGACTGTCGGCTCATTCAGTGTGCTATAATATGAATTTCGTCTCATACCGTGTGCTACAATGTGAATTTCGGCTCATTCAGTGTGCTACAATGTGAATTTTGGCTCATTCAGTGTGCTACAATGTGAATTTCGGCTCAGTCAGTGTGCTACAATGTGAATTTCGGCTCAGTCAGTGTGCTACAATGTGAATTTCAGCTCATTCAGTGTGCTACAATGTGAATTTCGACTCATTCAGTGTGCTACAATGTGAATTTCGGCTCAGTCAGTGTGCTACAATGTGAGTTTCGGCTCGTTCAGTGTGCTACAATGTGAATTTCGGCTCATTCAGTGTGCTACAATGTGAATTTCGGCTCATTCAGTGTGCTACAATGAGAGTTTCGGCTCATTCAGTGTGCTGCAATGTGAATTTCGGCTCATTCAGTGTGCTACAATGTGAATTTTGGCTCATTCAGTGTGCTACCATGTGAATTTTCCCTCATTCAGTGTGCTACAATGTGAGTTTCGGCTCATTCAGTGTGCTACAATGTGAATTTCAGCTCATTCAGTGTGCTACAATGTGAATTTGGGCTCATTCAGTGTGCTACAATGTGATTTTCGGCTCATTCAGTGTGCTATAATGTGAATTTCGGGTCATTCAGTGTGCTACAAGGTGAATTTTGGCTCATTCAGTGTGCTACAATGTGAATTTCGGCTCATTCTGTGTGCTATAATGTGAATTTCGGCTCATTCAGTGTGCTACAATGTGAATTTTGGCTCATTCAGTGTGCTATAATGTGAATTTTGGCTCATTCAGTGTGCTACAATGTGAATTTCGGCTCAGTCAGTGTGCTACAATGTGAGTTTTGGCTCATTCAGTGTGCTACAATGTGAATTTCGGCTCATTCAGTGTGCTACAATGTGAATTTTGGCTCATTCAGTGTGCTACAATGTGAATTTCGGCTCAGTCAGTGTGCTACAATGTGAATTTCGACTCATTCAGTGTGCTACAATGTGAATTTCGGCTCAGTCAGTGTGCTATAATGTGAATTTCAGCTCACTCAGTGTGCTACAATGTGAATTTCGACTCATTCAGTGTGCTACAATGTGAATTTCGACTCATTCAGTATGCTATAATGTGAATTTTGGCTCATTCAGTGTGCTATAATGTGAATTTTGGCTCATTCAGTGTGCTACAATGTGAATTTCGGCTCATTCAGTGTGCTACAATGTGAATGTCGACTCATTCAGTGTGCTACAATGTGAATTTCGGCTCATTCAGTGTGCAATAATGTGAATTTTGGCTCATACCGTGTGCTACAATGTGAATTTCGGCTCATTCAATGTGCTACAATGTGAATTTCGGCTCATTCAGTGTACTATAATATGAATTTCGGCTCATACCGTGTGCTACAATGTGAATTTCGGCTCATTCAATGTGCTACAATGTGAATTTCGGCTCATTCAGTGTGCTACAATATGAATGGCTCATACCGTGTGCTACAATGTGAATTTCGGCTCATTCAATGTGCTACAATGTGAATTTCGGCTCATTCAGTGTGCTACAAGGTGAATCTCTACTCATTCAGTGTGCTACAATGTGAATTTCGTCTCATTCAGTGTGCAATAATGTGAATTTTGGCTCATACCGTGTGCTACAATGTGAATTTCGGCTCATTCAATGTGCTACAATGTGAATTTCGGCTCATTCAGTGTGCTATAATATGAATTTCGGCTCATACCGTGTGCTACAATGTGAATTTCGGCTCATTCAATGTGCTACAATGTGAATTTCGGCTCATTCAGTGTGTGACAATGTGAATGGCTCATACCGTGTGCTACAATGTGAATTTCGGCTCATTCAATGTGCTACAATGTGAATTTCGGCTCATTTAATGTGCTACAATGTGAATTTTGGCTCATTCAGTGTGCTACAATGTGACTGTCGGCTCATTCAGTGTGCTATAATATGAATTTCGGCTCATACCGTGTGCTACAATGTGACTGTCGGCTCATTCAGTGTGCTATAATATGAATTTCGGCTCATATCGTGTGCTACAATGTGAATTTCGGCTCATTCAGTGTGCTACAATGTGAATTTCGGCTCATTCAGTGTGCTATAATATGAATTTCAGCTCATACCGTGTGCTATAATGTGAATTTCGACTCATTCAATATGCTACAATGTGAATTTCGGCTCATTCAGTGTGCTATAATATGAATTTCGGCTCATACCGTGTGCTACAATGTGACTGTCGGCTCATTCAGTGTGCTATAATATGAATTTCGGCTCATACCGTGTGCTGCAATGTGAATTTCGGCTCATTCAGTGTGCTACAATGTGAATTTCGACTCATTCAGTGTGCTACAGTGTGAATTTCGGCTCAGTCAGTTTGCTACAATTTGAGTTTCGGCTCATTCAGTGTGCTACAATGTGAATTTCGGCTCATTCAGTGGGCTACAATGAGAGTTTCGGCTCATTCAGTGTGCTACAATGTGAATTTCGGCTCATTCAGTGTGCTACAATGTGAATTTTGGCTCATTCAGTGTGCTACCATGTGTATTTTCCCTCATTCAGTGTGCTACAATGTGAATTTCGGCTCAGTCAGTGTGCTACAATGTGAGTTTCGGCTCATTCAGTGTGCTACAATGTGAATTTCAGCTCATTCAGTGTGCTACACTGTGAACTTGGGCTCATTCAGTATGCTACAATGTGAATTTTGGCTCATTCAGTGTGCTATAATGTGATTATCGGCTCATTCAGTGTGCTACAATGTGAATTTCGGGTCATTCAGTGTGCTACAAGGTGAATTTTGGCTCATTCAGTGTGCTACAATGTGAATTTCGGCTCATTCTGTGTGCTATAATGTGAATTTCGGCTCATTCAGTGTGCTACAATGTGAATTTTGGCTCATTCAGTGTGCTATAATGTGAATTTTGGCTCATTCAGTGTGCTACAATGTGAATTTCGGCTCAGTCAGTGTGCTACAATGTGAGTTTCGGCTCATTCATTGTGCTACAATGTGAATTTTGGCTCATTCAGTGTGCTATAATGTGAATTTTTGCTCATTCAGTGTGCTATAATGTGAATTTCGGCTCATTCAGTGTGCTACAATGTGAATTTCGGCTCATTCAGTGTGCTACAATGTGAATTTCGGCTCATTCAGTGTGCTACAATGTGAATTTCGGCTCATTCAGTGTCCTACAATGTGAATTTCAGCTCATTCAGTGTGCTACAATGTGAATTTGGGCTCATTCAGTGTGCTACAATGTGAATTTCAGCTCAGTCAGTGTGCTATAATATGAATTTCAGCTCATTCAGTGTGCTACAATGTGAATTTCGACTCATTCAGTGTGCTATAATGTGAATTTTGGCTCATTCAGTGTGCTATAATGTGAATTTTAGCTCATTCAGTGTGCTACAATGTGAATTTCGTCTCATTCAGTGTGCAATAATGTGAATTTTGGCTCATACCGTGTGCTACAATGTGAATTTCGGCTCATTCAATGTGCTACAATGTGAATTTTGGCTCATTCAGTGTGCTACAATGTGAATGGCTCATACCGTGTGCTACAATGTGAATTTCGGCTCATTCAATGTGCTACAATGTGAATTTCGGCTCATTCAATGTGCTACAATGTGAATTTCGGCTCATTCAGTGTGCTACAAGGTGAATCTCGGCTCATTCAGTGTGCTACAATGTGAATTTCGGCTCATTCAATGTGCTACAATGTGAATTTCGGCTCATTCAATGTTCTACAATGTGAATTTCGGCTCATTCAGTGTGCTACAATGTGAATTTCGGCTCATTCAGTGTGCTACAATGTGAATTTCGGCTCATTCAGTGTGCTACAATGTGACTGTCGGCTCATTCAGTGTGCTATAATATGAATTTCGGCTCATACCGTGTGCTACAATGTGACTGTCGGCTCATTCAGTGTGCTATAATATGAATTTTGGCTCATACCGTGTGCTACAATGTGAATTTCGGCTCATTCAGTGTGCTACAATGTGAATTTCGGCTCATTCAGTGTGCTATAATATGAATTTCGGCTCATACCATGTGCTACAATGTGAATTTCGGCTCATTCAATGTGCTGCAATGTGAATTTCGGCTCATTCAGTGTGCTATAATATGAATTTCGGCTCATACCGTGTGCTACAATGTGAATTTCGGCTCAGTCAGTGTGCTACAATGTGAATTTCAGCTCATTCAGTGTGCTACAATGTGAATTTTGACTCATTCAGTGTGCTACAATGTGAATTTCGGCTCGTTCAGTGGGCTACAATGAGAGTTTCGGCTCATTCAGTGTGCTACAATGTGAATGTCAGCTCATTCAGTGTGCTACAATGTGAATTTTGGCTCATTCAGTGTGCTACCATGTGAATTTTCCCTCATTCAGTGTGCTACAATTTGAATTTCGGCTCAGTCAGTGTGCTACAATGTGAGTTTCGGCTCATTCAGTGTGCTACAATGTGAATTTTGGCTCATTCAGTGTGCTACCATGTGAATTTTCCCTCATTCAGTGTGCTACAATTTGAATTTCGGCTCAGTCAGTGTGCTACAATGTGAATGGCTCATACCGTGTGCTACAATGTGAATTTCGGCTCATTCAATGTGCTACAATGTGAATTTCGGCTCATTCAGTGTGCTACAATGTGAATGGCTCATACCGTGTGCTACAATGTGAATTTCGGCTCATTCAATGTGCTACAATGTGAATTTCGGCTCATTCAGTGTGCTACAAGGTGAATCTCTACTCATTCAGTGTGCTACAATGTGAATTTCGTCTCATTCAGTGTGCAATAATGTGAATTTTGGCTCATACCGTGTGCTACAATGTGAATTTCGGCTCTTTCAATGTGCTACAATGTGAATTTCGGCTCATTCAGTGTGCTATAATATGAATTTCGGCTCATACCGTGTGCTACAATGTGAATTTCGGCTCATTCAATGTGCTACAATGTGAATTTCGGCTCATTCAGTGTGTGACAATGTGAATGGCTCATACCGTGTGCTACAATGTGAATTTCGGCTCATTCAATGTGCTACAATGTGAATTTCGGCTCATTCAATGTGCTACAATGTGAATTTCGGCTCATTCAGTGTGCTACAATGTGACTGTCGGCTCATTCAGTGTGCTATAATATGAATTTCGGCTCATACCGTGTGCTACAATGTGACTGTCGGCTCATTCAGTGTGCTATAATATGAATTTCGGCTCATATCGTGTGCTACAATGTGAATTTCGGCTCATTCAGTGTGCTACAATGTGAATTTCGGCTCATTCAGTGTGCTATAATATGAATTTCGGCTCATACCGTGTGCTACAATGTGACTGTCGGCTCATTCAGTGTGCTATAATATGAATTTCGGCTCATACCGTGTGCTACAATGTGAATTTCGGCTCATTCAGTGTGCTACAATGTGAATTTCGACTCATTCAGTGTGCTACAATGTGAATTTCGGCTCAGTCAGTTTGCTACAATGTGAGTTTCGGCTCATTCAGTGTGCTAAAATGTGAATTTCGGCTCATTCAGTGGGCTACAATGTGAATTTTGGCTCATTCAGTGTGCTACACTGTGAACTTGGGCTCATTCAGTATGCTACAATGTGAATTTTGGCTCATTCAGTGTGCTATAATGTGATTATCGGCTCATTCAGTGTGCTATAATGTGAATTTCGGGTCATTCAGTGTGCTACAAGGTGAATTTTGGCTCATTCAGTGTGCTACAATGTGAATTTCGGCTCATTCTGTGTGCTATAATGTGAATTTCGGCTCATTCAGTGTGCTACAATGTGAATTTTGGCTCATTCAGTGTGCTATAATGTGAATTTTGGCTCATTCAGTGTGCTACAATGTGAATTTCGGCTCAGTCAGTGTGCTACAATGTGAATTTCGGCTCAGTCAGTTTGCTACAATGTGAGTTTCGGCTCATTCAGTGTGCTACAATGTGAATTTCGGCTCATTCAGTGGGCTACAATGTGAATTTTGGCTCATTCAGTGTGCTACACTGTGAACTTGGGCTCATTCAGTATGCTACAATGTGAATTTTGGCTCATTCAGTGTGCTATAATGTGATTATCGGCTCATTCAGTGTGCTATAATGTGAATTTCGGGTCATTCAGTGTGCTACAATGTGAATTTTGGCTCATTCAGTGTGCTACAATGTGAATTTCGGCTCATTCTGTGTGCTATAATGTGAATTTCGGCTCATTCAGTGTGCTACAATGTGAATTTTGGCTCATACCGTGTGCTACAATGTGAATTTCGGCTCATTCAATGTGCTACAATGTGAATTTCGGCTCATTCAGTGTGCTACAATGTGAATGGCTCATAACGTGTGCTACAATGTGAATTTCGGCTCATTCAATGTGCTACAATGTGAATTTCGGCTCATTCAGTGTGCTACAAGGTGAATCTCGACTCATTCAGTGTGCTACAATGTGAATTTCGGCTCATTCAATGTGCTACAATGTGAATTTCCGCTCATTCAGTGTACTATAATATGAATTTCGGCTCATACCGTGTGCTACAATGTGAATTTCGGCTCATTCAATGTGCTACAATGTGAATTTCGGCTCATTCAGTGTGCTATAATGTGAATGGCTCATACCGTGTGCTACAATGTGAATTTCGGCTCATTCAATGTGCTACAATGTGAATTTCGGCTCATTCAGTGTGCTGCAAGGTGAATCTCGGCTCATTCAGTGTGCTATAATATGAATTTCGTCTCATTCAGT
The DNA here is from genome assembly GCF_028390025.1 of Pseudophryne corroboree. NCBI lineage: Eukaryota > Metazoa > Chordata > Amphibia > Anura > Myobatrachidae > Pseudophryne > Pseudophryne corroboree. Next base: position 3,592,499 of record NC_086454.1, read on the forward strand.
GTGCAATAATGTGAATTTTGGCTCATACCGTGTGCTACAATGTGAATTTCGGCTCATTCAATGTGCTACAATGTGAATTTCGGCTCATTCAGTGTGCTTTAATATGAATTTCGGCTCATACCATGTGCTACAATGTGAATTTCGGCTCATTCAATGTGCTACAATGTGAATTTCGGCTCATTCAGTGTGTGACAATGTGAATGGCTCATACCGTGTGCTACAATGTGAATTTCGGCTCATTCAATGTGCTACAATGTGAATTTCGGCTCATTCAATGTGCTACAATGTGAATTTCGGCTCATTCAGTGTGCTACAATGTGACTGTCGGCTCATTCAGTGTGCTATAATATGAATTTCGTCTCATACCGTGTGCTACAATGTGACTGTCGGCTCATTCAGTGTGCTATAATATGAATTTCGGCTCATACCGTGTGCTACAATGCGAATTTCGGCTCATTCAATGTGCTACAATGTGAATTTCGGCTCATTCAGTGTGCTACAATGTGAATGGCTCATACCGTGTGCTACAATGTGAATTTCGGCTCATTCAATGTGCTACAATGTGAATTTCGGCTCATTCAGTGTGCTATAATATGAATTTCGGCTCATACCGTGTGCTACAATGTGAATTTCGACTCATTCAATATGCTACAATGTGAATTTCGGCTCATTCAGTGTGCTATAATATGAATTTCGGCTCATACCGTGTGCTACAATGTGACTGTCGGCTCATTCAGTGTGCTATAATATGAATTTCGTCTCATACCGTGTGCTACAATGTGAATTTCGGCTCATTCAGTGTGCTACAATGTGAATTTTGGCTCATTCAGTGTGCTACAATGTGAATTTCGGCTCAGTCAGTGTGCTACAATGTGAATTTCGGCTCAGTCAGTGTGCTACAATGTGAATTTCAGCTCATTCAGTGTGCTACAATGTGAATTTCGACTCATTCAGTGTGCTACAATGTGAATTTCGGCTCAGTCAGTGTGCTACAATGTGAGTTTCGGCTCGTTCAGTGTGCTACAATGTGAATTTCGGCTCATTCAGTGTGCTACAATGTGAATTTCGGCTCATTCAGTGTGCTACAATGAGAGTTTCGGCTCATTCAGTGTGCTACAATGTGAATTTCGGCTCATTCAGTGTGCTACAATGTGAATTTTGGCTCATTCAGTGTGCTACCATGTGAATTTTCCCTCATTCAGTGTGCTACAATGTGAGTTTCGGCTCATTCAGTGTGCTACAATGTGAATTTCAGCTCATTCAGTGTGCTACAATGTGAATTTGGGCTCATTCAGTGTGCTACAATGTGATTTTCGGCTCATTCAGTGTGCTATAATGTGAATTTCGGGTCATTCAGTGTGCTACAAGGTGAATTTTGGCTCATTCAGTGTGCTACAATGTGAATTTCGGCTCATTCTGTGTGCTATAATGTGAATTTCGGCTCATTCAGTGTGCTACAATGTGAATTTTGGCTCATTCAGTGTGCTATAATGTGAATTTTGGCTCATTCAGTGTGCTACAATGTGAATTTCGGCTCAGTCAGTGTGCTACAATGTGAGTTTTGGCTCATTCAGTGTGCTACAATGTGAATTTCGGCTCATTCAGTGTGCTACAATGTGAATTTTGGCTCATTCAGTGTGCTACAATGTGAATTTCGGCTCAGTCAGTGTGCTACAATGTGAATTTCGACTCATTCAGTGTGCTACAATGTGAATTTCGGCTCAGTCAGTGTGCTATAATGTGAATTTCAGCTCACTCAGTGTGCTACAATGTGAATTTCGACTCATTCAGTGTGCTACAATGTGAATTTCGACTCATTCAGTATGCTATAATGTGAATTTTGGCTCATTCAGTGTGCTATAATGTGAATTTTGGCTCATTCAGTGTGCTACAATGTGAATTTCGGCTCATTCAGTGTGCTACAATGTGAATGTCGACTCATTCAGTGTGCTACAATGTGAATTTCGGCTCATTCAGTGTGCAATAATGTGAATTTTGGCTCATACCGTGTGCTACAATGTGAATTTCGGCTCATTCAATGTGCTACAATGTGAATTTCGGCTCATTCAGTGTACTATAATATGAATTTCGGCTCATACCGTGTGCTACAATGTGAATTTCGGCTCATTCAATGTGCTACAATGTGAATTTCGGCTCATTCAGTGTGCTACAATATGAATGGCTCATACCGTGTGCTACAATGTGAATTTCGGCTCATTCAATGTGCTACAATGTGAATTTCGGCTCATTCAGTGTGCTACAAGGTGAATCTCTACTCATTCAGTGTGCTACAATGTGAATTTCGTCTCATTCAGTGTGCAATAATGTGAATTTTGGCTCATACCGTGTGCTACAATGTGAATTTCGGCTCATTCAATGTGCTACAATGTGAATTTCGGCTCATTCAGTGTGCTATAATATGAATTTCGGCTCATACCGTGTGCTACAATGTGAATTTCGGCTCATTCAATGTGCTACAATGTGAATTTCGGCTCATTCAGTGTGTGACAATGTGAATGGCTCATACCGTGTGCTACAATGTGAATTTCGGCTCATTCAATGTGCTACAATGTGAATTTCGGCTCATTTAATGTGCTACAATGTGAATTTTGGCTCATTCAGTGTGCTACAATGTGACTGTCGGCTCATTCAGTGTGCTATAATATGAATTTCGGCTCATACCGTGTGCTACAATGTGACTGTCGGCTCATTCAGTGTGCTATAATATGAATTTCGGCTCATATCGTGTGCTACAATGTGAATTTCGGCTCATTCAGTGTGCTACAATGTGAATTTCGGCTCATTCAGTGTGCTATAATATGAATTTCAGCTCATACCGTGTGCTATAATGTGAATTTCGACTCATTCAATATGCTACAATGTGAATTTCGGCTCATTCAGTGTGCTATAATATGAATTTCGGCTCATACCGTGTGCTACAATGTGACTGTCGGCTCATTCAGTGTGCTATAATATGAATTTCGGCTCATACCGTGTGCTGCAATGTGAATTTCGGCTCATTCAGTGTGCTACAATGTGAATTTCGACTCATTCAGTGTGCTACAATGTGAATTTCGGCTCAGTCAGTTTGCTACAATTTGAGTTTCGGCTCATTCAGTGTGCTACAATGTGAATTTCGGCTCATTCAGTGGGCTACAATGAGAGTTTCGGCTCATTCAGTGTGCTACAATGTGAATTTCGGCTCATTCAGTGTGCTACAATGTGAATTTTGGCTCATTCAGTGTGCTACCATGTGTATTTTCCCTCATTCAGTGTGCTACAATGTGAATTTCGGCTCAGTCAGTGTGCTACAATGTGAGTTTCGGCTCATTCAGTGTGCTACAATGTGAATTTCAGCTCATTCAGTGTGCTACACTGTGAACTTGGGCTCATTCAGTATGCTACAATGTGAATTTTGGCTCATTCAGTGTGCTATAATGTGATTATCGGCTCATTCAGTGTGCTACAATGTGAATTTCGGGTCATTCAGTGTGCTACAAGGTGAATTTTGGCTCATTCAGTGTGCTACAATGTGAATTTCGGCTCATTCTGTGTGCTATAATGTGAATTTCGGCTCATTCAGTGTGCTACAATGTGAATTTTGGCTCATTCAGTGTGCTATAATGTGAATTTTGGCTCATTCAGTGTGCTACAATGTGAATTTCGGCTCAGTCAGTGTGCTACAATGTGAGTTTCGGCTCATTCATTGTGCTACAATGTGAATTTTGGCTCATTCAGTGTGCTATAATGTGAATTTTTGCTCATTCAGTGTGCTATAATGTGAATTTCGGCTCATTCAGTGTGCTACAATGTGAATTTCGGCTCATTCAGTGTGCTACAATGTGAATTTCGGCTCATTCAGTGTGCTACAATGTGAATTTCGGCTCATTCAGTGTCCTACAATGTGAATTTCAGCTCATTCAGTGTGCTACAATGTGAATTTGGGCTCATTCAGTGTGCTACAATGTGAATTTCAGCTCATTCAGTGTGCTATAATGTGAATTTGGGCTCAGTCAGTGTGCTACAATGTGAGTTTCGGCTCATTCATTGTGCTACAATGTGAATTTCAGCTCATTCAGTGTGCTACAATGTGAATTCATCTCATACAGTATGCTACAATGTGAATTTTGGCTCATTCAGTGTGCTACAATGTGAATTTCGGCTCATACAGTGTGCTACAATGTGAATTTCGGCTCAGTCAGTGTGCTACAATGTGAGTTTCGGCTCATTCAGTGTGCTACAATGTGAATTTCGGCTCATTCAGTGTGCTACAATGTGAATTTCGGCTCATTCATTGTGCTACAATGTGAATTTCAGCTCATACAGTATGCTACAATGTGAATTTCGACTCATTCAGTATGCTACAATGTGAATTTCGGCTCATTCAGTGTGCTACAATGTGAATTTCAGCTCATACAGTATGCTACAATGTGAATTTCGACTCATTCAGTATGCTACAATGTGAATTTCGGCTCAGTCAGTGTGCTACAATGTGAATTTCGGCTCAGTCAGTGTGCTACAATGTGAATTTCGGCTCATACAGTGTGCTACAATGTGAATTTCGGCTCAGTCAGTGTGCTACAATGTGAGTTTCGGCTCATTCAGTGTGCTACAATGTGAATTTCAGCTCATACAGTATGCTACAATGTGAATTTCGACTCATTCAGTGTGCTATAATGTGAATTTTGGCTCATTCAGTGTGCTATAATGTGAATTTTGGCTCATTCAGTGTGCTACAATGTGAATTTGGGCTCATTCAGTGTGCTACAATGTGAATTTGGGCTCATTCAGTGTGCTATAATGTGATTTTCGGCTCATTCAGTGTGCTATAATCTGAATTTCGGGTCATTCATTGTGCTACAAGGTGAATTTTGGCTCATTCAGTGTGCTACAATGTGAATTTCGGCTCATTCTGTGTGCTATAATGTGAATTTTGGCTCATTCAGTGTGCTACAATGTGAATTTTGGCTCATTCAGTGTGCTATAATGTGAATTTTGGCTCATTCAGTGTGCTACAATGTGAATTTCGGCTCATTCAGTGTGCTACAATGTGAGTTTCGACTCATTCAGTGTGCTATAATGTGAATTTCTGCTCATACAGTGTGCTACAATGTGAATTTCAGCTCATTCAGTGTGCTACAATGTGAATTTGGGCTCATTCAGTGTGCTACAATGTGAATTTCAGCTCATTCAGTGTGCTATAATGTGAATTTGGGCTCATTCAGTCTGCTACAATGTGAATTTCGGCTCATTCAGTGTGCTACAATGTGAATTTTGGCTCATACAGTATGCTACAAGGTGAATTTCGGCTCTTTCAGTGTGCTACAATGTGAATTTCGGCTCATTCAGGGTGCTACAATGTGAATTTCGGCTCAGTCAGTGTGCTACAATGTGAGCTTCGGCTCATTTAGTGTGCTACAATGTGAATTTCGGCTCATTCAGTGTGCTACAATGTGAATTTTGGCTCATTCAGTGTGCTACAATGTGAATTTCGGCTCAGTCAGTGTGCTACAATGTGAATTTCGACTCATTCTGTGTGCTACAATGTGAATTTCGGCTCAGTCAGTGTGCTACAATGTGAATTTCGACTCATTCAGTGTGCTACAATGTGAATTTCGACTCATTCAGTATGCTATAATGTGAATTTTGGCTCATTCAGTGTGCTACAATGTGAATTTCGACTCATTCAGTATGCTATAATGTGAATTTTGGCTCATTCAGTGTGCTATAATGTGAATTTTGGCTCATTCAGTGTGCTACAATGTGAATTTCGGCTCATTCAGTGTGCTACAATGTGAATTTTGGCTCATTCAGTGTGCTACAATGTGAATTCCGGCTCAGTCAGTGTGCTACAATGTGAATTTTGACTCATTCAGTGTGCTACAATGTGAATTTCGGCTCAGTCAGTGTGCTATAATATGAATTTCAGCTCATTCAGTGTGCTACAATGTGAATTTCGACTCATTCAGTGTGCTATAATGTGACTTTTGGCTCATTCAGTGTGCTATAATGTGAATTTTGGCTCATTCAGTGTGCTACAATGTGAATTTCGTCTCATTCAGTGTGCAATAATGTGAATTTTGGCTCATACCGTGTGCTACAATGTGAATTTCGGCTCATTCAATGTGCTACAATGTGAATTTCGGCTCATTCAGTGTGCTACAATGTGAATGGCTCATACCGTGTGCTACAATGTGAATTTCGGCTCATTCAATGTGCTACAATGTGAATTTCTGCTCATTCAGTGTGCTACAAGGTGAATCTCGGCTCATTCAGTGTGCTACAATGTGAATTTCGGCTCATTCAATGTGCTACATTGTGAATTTCGGCTCATTCAATGTGCTACAATGTGAATTTCGGCTCATTCAGTGTGCTACAATGTGACTGTCGGCTCATTCAGTGTGCTATAATATGAATTTCGGCTCATACCGTGTGCTACAATGTGACTGTCGGCTCATTCAGTGTGCTATAATATGAATTTTGGCTCATACCGTGTGCTACAATGTGAATTTCGGCTCATTCAGTGTGCTACAATGTGAATTTCGGCTCATTCAGTGTGCTATAATATGAATTTCGGCTCTTACCATGTGCTACAATGTGAATTTCGGCTCATTCAATGTGCTGCAATGTGAATTTCGGCTCATTCAGTGTGCTATAATATGAATTTCGGCTCATACCGTGTGCTACAATGCGAATTTCGGCTCAGTCAGTGTGCTACAATGTGAATTTCAGCTCATTCAGTGTGCTACAATGTGAATTTCGACTCATTCAGTGTGCTACAATGTGAATTTCGGCTCGTTCAGTGGGCTACAATGAGAGTTTCGGCTCATTCAGTGTGCTACAATGTGAATGTCAGCTCATTCAGTGTGCAACAATGTGAATTTTGGCTCATTCAGTGTGCTACCATGTGAATTTTCCCTCATTCAGTGTGCTACAATTTGAATTTCGGCTCAGTCAGTGTGCTACAATGTGAGTTTCGGCTCATTCAGTGTGCTACAATGTGAATTTTGGCTCATTCAGTGTGCTACCATGTGAATTTTCCCTCATTCAGTGTGCTACAATTTGAATTTCGGCTCAGTCAGTGTGCTACAATGTGAATGGCTCATACCGTGTGCTACAATGTGAATTTCTGCTCATTCAATGTGCTACAATGTGAATTTCGGCTCATTCAGTGTGCTACAATGTGAATGGCTCATACCGTGTGCTACAATGTGAATTTCGGCTCATTCAATGTGCTACAATGTGAATTTCGGCTCATTCAGTGTGCTATAATATGAATTTCGGCTCATACCGTGTGCTACAATGTGAATTTCGACTCATTCAATATGCTACAATGTGAATTTCGGCTCATTCAGTGTGCTATAATATGAATTTCGGCTCATACCGTGTGCTACAATGTGACTGTCGGCTCATTCAGTGTGCTATAATATGAATTTCGGCTCATACCGTGTGCTACAATGTGAATTTCGGCTCATTCAGTGTGCTACAATGTGAATTTTGGCTCATTCAGTGTGCTACAATGTGAATTTCGGCTCAGTCAGTGTGCTACAATGTGAATTTCGGCTTAGTCAGTGTGCTACAATGTGAATTTCAGCTCATTCAGAGTGCTACAATGTGAATTTCGACTCATTCAGTGTGCTACAATGTGAATTTCGGCTCAGTCAGTGTGCTACAATGTGAGTTTCGGCTCATTCAGTGTGCTACAATGTGAATTTCGGCTCAATCAGTGGCCTACAATGAGAGTTTCGGCTCATTCAGTGTGCTACAATGTGAATTTTAGCTCATTCAGTGTGCTACCATGTGAATTTTGCCTCATTCAGTGTGCTACAATGTGAATTTCGGCTCATTCAGTGTGCTATAATCTGAATTTCGGGTCATTCAGTGTGCTACAAGGTGAATTTTGGCTCATTCAGTGTGCTACAATGTGAATTTCGGCTCATTCTGTGTGCTATAATGTGAATTTTGGCTCATTCAGTGTGCTACAATGTGAATTTTGGCTCATTCAGTGTGCTATAATGTGAATTTTGGCTCATTCAGTGTGCTACAATGTGAATTTCGGCTCAGTCAGTGTGCTACAATGTGAGTTTCGGCTCATTCAGTGTGCTACAATGTGAATTTTGGCTCATTCAATATGCTACAATGTGAATTTTGGCTCATTCAGTGTGCTACAATGTGAATTTCGGCTCATTCAGTGTGCTACAATGTGAGTTTCGACTCATTCAGTGTGCTATAATGTGAATTTCTGCTCATACAGTGTGCTACAATGTGAATTTCAGCTCATTCAGTGTGCTACAATGTGAATTTGGGCTCATTCAGTGTGCTACAATGTGAATTTCAGCTCATTCAGTGTGCTATAATGTGAATGTCGACTCATTCAGTGTGCTACAATGTGAATTTTGGCTCATTCAGTGTGCAATAATGTGAATTTTGGCTCATACCGTGTGCTACAATGTGAATTTCGGCTCATTCAATGTGCTACAATGTGAATTTCGGCTCATTCAGTGTGCTACAATGTGAATGGCTCATAACGTGTGCTACAATGTGAATTTCGGCTCATTCAATGTGCTACAATGTGAATTTCGGCTCATTCAGTGTGCTACAAGGTGAATCTCGACTCATTCAGTGTGCTACAATGTGAATTTCGGCTCATTCAGTGAGCAATAATGTGAATTTTGGCTCATACCGTGTGCTACAATGTGAATTTCGGCTCATTCAATGTGCTACAATGTGAATTTCCGCTCATTCAGTGTACTATAATATGAATTTCGGCTCATACCGTGTGCTACAATGTGAATTTCGGCTCATTCAATGTGCTACAATGTGAATTTCGGCTCATTCAGTGTGCTATAATGTGAATGGCTCATACCGTGTGCTACAATGTGAATTTCGGCTCATTCAATGTGCTACAATGTGAATTTCGGCTCATTCAGTGTGCTACAAGGTGAATCTCGGCTCATTCAGTGTGCTATAATATGAATTTCGTCTCATTCAGTGTGCAATAAAGTGAATTTTGGCTCATACCGTGTGCTACAATGTGAATTTCGGCTCATTCAATGTGCTACAATGTGAATTTCGGCTCATTCAGTGTGCTATAATATGAATTTCGGCTCATACCGTGTGCTACAATGTGAATTTCGGCTCATTCAATGTGCTACAATGTGAATTTCGGCTCATTCAGTGTGTGACAATGTGAATGGCTCATACCGTGTGCTACAATGTGAATTTCGGCTCATTCAATGTGCTACAATGTGAATTTCGGCTCATTCAATGTGCTACAATGTGAATTTCGGCTCATTCAGTGTGCTACAATGTGACTGTCGGCTCATTCAGTGTGCTATAATATGAATTTCGGCTCATACCGTGTGCTACAATGTGACTGTCGGCTCATTCAGTGTGCTATAATATGAATTTCGGCTCATACCGTGTGCTACAATGTGAATTTCGGCTCATTCAGTGTGCTACAATGTGAATTTCGGCTCATTCAGTGTGCTATAATATGAATTTCGGCTCATACCATGTGCTACAATGTGAATTTCGGCTCATTCAATGTGCTACAATGTGAATTTCGGCTCATTCAGTGTGCTATAATATGAATTTCGGCTCATACCGTGTGCTACAATGCGAATTTCGGCTCATTCAATGTGCTACAATGTGAATTTCGGCTCATTCAGTGTGCTACAATGTGAATGGCTCATACCGTGTGCTACAATGTGAATTTCGGCTCATTCAATGTGCTACAATGTGAATTTCGGCTCATTCAGTGTGCTATAATATGAATTTCGGCTCATACCGTGTGCTACAATGTGAATTTCGACTCATTCAATATGCTACAATGTGAATTTCGGCTCATTCAGTGTGCTATAATATGAATTTCGGCTCATACCGTGTGCTACAATGTGACTGTCGGCTCATTCAGTGTGCTATAATATGAATTTCGGCTCATACCGTGTGCTACAATGTGAATTTCGGCTCATTCAGTGTGCTACAATGTGAATTTTGGCTCATTCAGTGTGCTACAATGTGAATTTCGGCTCAGTCAGTGTGCTACAATGTGAATTTCGGCTTAGTCAGTGTGCTACAATGTGAATTTCAGCTCATTCAGAGTGCTACAATGTGAATTTCGACTCATTCAGTGTGCTACAATGTGAATTTCGGCTCAGTCAGTGTGCTACAATGTGAGTTTCGGCTCATTCAGTGTGCTACAATGTGAATTTCGGCTCATTCAGTGGCCTACAATGAGAGTTTCGGCTCATTCAGTGTGCTACAATGTGAATTTCGGCTCATTCAGTGTGCTACAATGTGAATTTTAGCTCATTCAGTGTGCTACCATGTGAATTTTGCCTCATTCAGTGTGCTACAATGTGAATTTCGGCTCATTCAGTGTGCTATAATCTAAATTTCGGGTCATTCAGTGTGCTACAAGGTGAATTTTGGCTCATACAGTGTGCTACAATGTGAATTTCGGCTCATTCTGTGTGCTATAATGTGAATTTTGGCTCATTCAGTGTGCTACAATGTGAATTTTGGCTCATTCAGTGTGCTATAATGTGAATTTTGGCTCATTCAGTGTGCTACAATGTGAATTTCGGCTCAGTCAGTGTGCTACAATGTGAATTTTGGCTCATTCAATATGCTACAATGTGAATTTTGGCTCATTCAGTGTGCTACAATGTGAATTTCGGCTCATTCAGTGTGCTACAATGTGAGTTTCGACTCATTCAGTGTGCTATAATGTGAATTTCTGCTCATACAGTGTGCTACAATGTGAATTTCAGCTCATTCAGTGTGCTACAATGTGAATTTGGGCTCATTCAGTGTGCTACAATGTGAATTTCAGCTCATTCAGTGTGCTATAATGTGAATTTGGGCTCATTCAGTCTGCTACAATGTGAATTTCGCCTCATTCAGTGTGCTACAATGTGAATTTCGGCTCATTCAGTGTGCTACAATGTGAATTTCGGCTCAGTCAGAGTGCTACAATGTGAGTTTCGGCTCATTTAGTGTGCTACAATGTGAATTTCGGCTCATTCAGTGTGCTACAATGTGAATTTTGGCTCATTCAGTGTGCTACAATGTGAATTTCGGCTCAGTCAGTGTGCTACAATGTGAATTTCGACTCATTCAGTGTGCTACAATGTGAATTTCGGCTCAGTCAGTGTGCTACAATGTGAATTTCGACTCATTCAGTGTGCTACAATGTGAATTTCGACTCATTCAGTATGCTATAATGTGAATTTTGGCTCATTCAGTGTGCTATAATGTGAATTTCGACTCATTCAGTGTGCTACAATGTGAATTTCGACTCATTCCGTATGCTATAATGTGAATTTTGGCTCATTCAGTGTGCTATAATGTGAATTTTGGCTCATTCAGTGTGCTACAATGTGAATTTCGGCTCATTCAGTGTGCTACAATGTGAATTTTGGCTCATTCAGTGTGCTACAATGTGAATTTCGGCTCAGTCAGTGTGCTACAATGTGAATTTCGACTCATTCAGTGTGCTACAATGTGAATTTCGGCTCAGTCAGTGTGCTATAATATGAATTTCAGCTCATTCAGTGTGCTACAATGTGAATTTCGACTCATTCAGTGTGCTATAATGTGAATTTTGGCTCATTCTGTGTGCTATAATGTGAATTTTGGCTCATTCAGTGTGCTACAATGTGAATTTCGGCTCATTCAGTGTGCTACAATGTGAATGTCGACTCATTCAGTGTGCTACAATGTGAATTTTGGCTCATTCAGTGTGCAATAATGTGAATTTTGGCTCATACCGTGTGCTACAATGTGAATTTCGGCTCATTCAATGTGCTACAATGTGAATTTCGGCTCATTCAGTGTGCTACAATGTGAATGGCTCATAACGTGTGCTACAATGTGAATTTCGGCTCATTCAATGTGCTACAATGTGAATTTCGGCTCATTCAGTGTGCTACAAGGTGAATCTCGACTCATTCAGTGTGCTACAATGTGAATTTCGGCTCATTCAGTGAGCAATAATGTGAATTTTGGCTCATACCGTGTGCTACAATGTGAATTTCGGCTCATTCAATGTGCTACAATGTGAATTTCCGCTCATTCAGTGTACTATAATATGAATTTCGGCTCATACCGTGTGCTACAATGTGAATTTCGGCTCATTCAATGTGCTACAATGTGAATTTCGGCTCATTCAGTGTGCTATAATGTGAATGGCTCATACCGTGTGCTACAATGTGAATTTCGGCTCATTCAATGTGCTACAATGTGAATTTCGGCTCATTCAGTGTGCTACAAGGTGAATCTCGGCTCATTCAGTGTGCTATAATATGAATTTCGTCTCATTCAGTGTGCAATAAAGTGAATTTTGGCTCATACCGTGTGCTACAATGTGAATTTCGGCTCATTCAATGTGCTACAATGTGAATTTCGGCTCATTCAGTGTGCTATAATATGAATTTCGGCTCATACCGTGTGCTACAATGTGAATTTCGGCTCATTCAATGTGCTACAATGTGAATTTCGGCTCATTCAGTGTGTGACAATGTGAATGGCTCATACCGTGTGCTACAATGTGAATTTCGGCTCATTCAATGTGCTACAATGTGAATTTCGGCTCATTCAATGTGCTACAATGTGAATTTCGGCTCATTCAGTGTGCTACAATGTGACTGTCGGCTCATTCAGTGTGCTATAATATGAATTTCGGCTCATACCGTGTGCTACAATGTGACTGTCGGCTCATTCAGTGTGCTATAATATGAATTTCGGCTCATACCGTGTGCTACAATGTGAATTTCGGCTCATTCAGTGTGCTACAATGTGAATTTCGGCTCATTCAGTGTGCTATAATATGAATTTCGGCTCATACCATGTGCTACAATGTGAATTTCGGCTCATTCAATGTGCTACAATGTGAATTTCGGCTCATTCAGTGTGCTATAATATGAATTTCGGCTCATACCGTGTGCTACAATGCGAATTTCGGCTCATTCAATGTGCTACAATGTGAATTTTGGCTCATTCAGTGTGCTACAATGTGAATGGCTCATACCGTGTGCTACAATGTGAATTTCGGCTCATTCAATGTGCTACAATGTGAATTTCGGCTCATTCAGTGTGCTATAATATGAATTTCGGCTCATACCGTGTGCTACAATGTGAATTTCGACTCATTCAATATGCTACAATGTGAATTTCGGCTCATTCAGTGTGCTATAATATGAATTTCGGCTCATACCGTGTGCTACAATGTGACTGTCGGCTCATTCAGTGTGCTATAATATGAATTTCGGCTCATACCGTGTGCTACAATGTGAATTTCGGCTCATTCAGTGTGCTACAATGTGAATTTTGGCTCATTCAGTGTGCTACAATGTGAATTTCGGCTCAGTCAGTGTGCTACAATGTGAATTTCGGCTCAGTCAGTGTGCTACAATGTGAATTTCAGCTCATTCAGTGTGCTACAATGTGAATTTCGACTCATTCAGTGTGCTACAATGTGAATTTCGGCTCAGTCAGTGTGCTACAATGTGAGTTTCGGCTCGTTCAGTGTGCTACAATGTGAATTTCGGCTCATTCAGTGTGCTACAATGTGAATTTCGGCTCATTCAGTGTGCTACAATGAGAGTTTCGGCTCATTCAGTGTGCTACAATGTGAATTTCGGCTCATTCAGTGTGCTACAATGTGAATTTTGGCTCATTCAGTGTGCTACCATGTGAATTTTCCCTCATTCAGTGTGCTACAATGTGAGTTTCGGCTCATTCAGTGTGCTACAATGTGAATTTCAGCTCATTCAGTGTGCTACAATGTGAATTTGGGCTCATTCAGTGTGCTACAATGTGATTTTCGGCTCATTCAGTGTGCTATAATGTGAATTTCGGGTCATTCAGTGTGCTACAAGGTGAATTTTGTCTCATTCAGTGTGCTACAATGTGAATTTCGGCTCATTCTGTGTGCTACAATGTGAATTTTGGCTCATTCAGTGTGCTATAATGTGAATTTTGGCTCATTCAGTGTGCTACAATGTGAATTTCGGCTCAGTCAGTGTGCTACAATGTGAGTTTTGGCTCATTCAGTGTGCTACAATGTGAATTTCGGCTCATTCAGTGTGCTACAATGTGAATTTTGGCTCATTCAGTGTGCTACAATGTGAATTTCGGCTCAGTCAGTGTGCTACAATGTGAATTTCGACTCATTCAGTGTGCTACAATGTGAATTTCGGCTCAGTCAGTGTGCTATAATGTGAATTTCAGCTCACTCAGTGTGCTACAATGTGAATTTCGACTCATTCAGTGTGCTACAATGTGAATTTCGATTCATTCAGTATGCTATAATGTGAATTTTGGCTCATTCAGTGTGCTATAATGTGAATTTTGGCTCATTCAGTGTGCTACAATGTGAATTTCGGCTCATTCAGTGTGCTACAATGTGAATGTCGACTCATTCAGTGTGCTACAATGTGAATTTCGGCTCATTCAGTGTGCAATAATGTGAATTTTGGCTCATACCGTGTGCTACAATGTGAATTTCGGCTCATTCAATGTGCTACAATGTGAATTTCGGCTCATTCAGTGTACTATAATATGAATTTCGGCTCATACCGTGTGCTACAATGTGAATTTCGGCTCATTCAATGTGCTACAATGTGAATTTCGGCTCATTCAGTGTGCTACAATATGAATGGCTCATACCGTGTGCTACAATGTGAATTTCGGCTCATTCAATGTGCTACAATGTGAATTTCGGCTCATTCAGTGTGCTACAAGGTGAATCTCTACTCATTCAGTGTGCTACAATGTGAATTTCGTCTCATTCAGTGTGCAATAATGTGAATTTTGGCTCATACCGTGTGCTACAATGTGAATTTCGGCTCATTCAATGTGCTACAATGTGAATTTCGGCTCATTCAGTGTGCTATAATATGAATTTCGGCTCATACCGTGTGCTACAATGTGAATTTCGGCTCATTCAATGTGCTACAATGTGAATTTCGGCTCATTCAGTGTGTGACAATGTGAATGGCTCATACCGTGTGCTACAATGTGAATTTCGGCTCATTCAATGTGCTACAATGTGAATTTCGGCTCATTTAATGTGCTACAATGTGAATTTCGGCTCATTCAGTGTGCTACAATGTGACTGTCGGCTCATTCAGTGTGCTATAATATGAATTTCGGCTCATACCGTGTGCTACAATGTGACTGTCGGCTCATTCAGTGTGCTATAATATGAATTTCGGCTCATATCGTGTGCTACAATGTGAATTTCGGCTCATTCAGTGTGCTACAATGTGAATTTCGGCTCATTCAGTGTGCTATAATATGAATTTCGGCTCATACCGTGTGCTATAATGTGAATTTCGACTCATTCAATATGCTACAATGTGAATTTCGGCTCATTCAGTGTGCTATAATATGAATTTCGGCTCATACCGTGTGCTACAATGTGACTGTCGGCTCATTCAGTGTGCTATAATATGAATTCGGCTCATACCGTGTGCTGCAATGTGAATTTCGGCTCATTCAGTGTGCTACAATGTGAATTTCGACTCATTCAGTGTGCTACAATGTGAATTTCGGCTCAGTCAGTTTGCTACAATGTGAGTTTCGGCTCATTCAGTGTGCTACAATGTGAATTTCGGCTCATTCAGTGGGCTACAATGAGAGTTTCGGCTCATTCAGTGTGCTACAATGTGAATTTCGGCTCATTCAGTGTGCTACAATGTGAATTTTGGCTCATACAGTGTGCTACCATGTGTATTTTCCCTCATTCAGTGTGCTACAATGTGAATTTCGGCTCAGTCAGTGTGCTACAATGTGAGTTTCGGCTCATTCAGTGTGCTACAATGTGAATTTCAGCTCATTCAGTGTGCTACACTGTGAACTTGGGCTCATTCAGTATGCTACAATGTGAATTTTGGCTCATTCAGTGTGCTATAATGTGATTATCGGCTCATTCAGTGTGCTATAATGTGAATTTCGGGTCATTCAGTGTGCTACAAGGTGAATTTTGGCTCATTCAGTGTGCTACAATGTGAATTTCGGCTCATTCTGTGTGCTATAATGTGAATTCCGGCTCATTCAGTGTGCTACAATGTGAATTTTGGCTCATTCAGTGTGCTATAATGTGAATTTTGGCTCATTCAGTGTGCTACAATGTGAATTTCGGCTCAGTCAGTGTGCTACAATGTGAGTTTCGGCTCATTCATTGTGCTACAATGTGAATTTCAGCTCATTCAGTGTGCTACAATGTGAATTTTGGCTCATTCAGTGTGCTATAATGTGAATTTTTGCTCATTCAGTGTGCTATAATGTGAATTTCGGCTCATTCAGTGTGCTACAATGTGAATTTCGGCTCATTCAGTGTGCTACAATGTGAATTTCGGCTCATTCAGTGTGCTACAATGTGAATTTCGGCTCATTCAGTGTCCTACAATGTGAATTTCAGCTCATTCAGTGTGCTACAATGTGAATTTGGGCTCATTCAGTGTGCTACAATGTGAATTTCGGCTCATTCAGTGTGCTATAATGTGAATTTGGGCTCAGTCAGTGTGCTACAAGGTGAGTTTCGGCTCATTCATTGTGCTACAATGTGAATTTCAGCTCATTCAGTGTGCTACAATGTGAATTCAGCTCATACAGTATGCTACAATGTGAATTTTGGCTCATTCAGTGTGCTACAATGTGAATTTCGGCTCATACAGTGTGCTACAATGTGAATTTCGTCTCAGTCAGTGTGCTACAATGTGAGTTTCGGCTCATTCAGTGTGCTACAATGTGAATTTCGGCTCATTCAGTGTGCTACAATGTGAATTTCGGCTCATTCAGTGTGCTACAATGTGAATTTCAGCTCATACAGTATGCTACAATGTGAATTTCGACTCATTCAGTATGCTACAATGTGAATTTCGGCTCATTCAGTGTGCTACAATGTGAATTTCAGCTCATACAGTATGCTACAATGTGAATTTCGACTCATTCAGTATGCTACAATGTGAATTTCGGCTCAGTCAGTGTGCTACAATGTGAATTTCGGCTCAGTCAGTGTGCTACAATGTGAATTTCGGCTCATACAGTGTGCTACAATGTGAATTTCGGCTCAGTCAGTGTGCTACAATGTGAGTTTCGGCTCATTCAGTGTGCTACAATGTGAATTTCAGCTCATACAGTATGCTACAATGTGAATTTCGACTCATTCAGTGTGCTATAATGTGAATTTTGGCTCATTCAGTGTGCTATAATGTGAATTTTGGCTCATTCAGTGTGCTACAATGTGAATTTGGGCTCATTCAGTGTGCTACAATGTGAATTTGGGCTCATTCAGTGTGCTATAATGTGATTTTCGGCTCATTCAGTGTGCTATAATCTGAATTTCGGGTCATTCATTGTGCTACAAGGTGAATTTTGGCTCATTCAGTGTGCTACAATGTGAATTTCGGCTCATTCTGTGTGCTATAATGTGAATTTTGGCTCATTCAGTGTGCTACAATGTGAATTTTGGCTCATTCAGTGTGCTATAATGTGAATTTTGGCTCATTCAGTGTGCTACAATGTGAATTTCGGCTCATTCAGTGTGCTACAATGTGAGTTTCGACTCATTCAGTGTGCTATAATGTGAATTTCTGCTCATACAGTGTGCTACAATGTGAATTTCAGCTCATTCAGTGTGCTACAATGTGAATTTGGGCTCATTCAGTGTGCTACAATGTGAATTTCAGCTCATTCAGTGTGCTATAATGTGAATTTCGGCTCATTCAGTGTGCTACAATGTGAATTTCGGCTCAGTCAGTGTGCTACAATGTGAGTTTCGGCTCATTTAGTGTGCTACAATGTGAATTTCGGCTCATTCAGTGTGCTACAATGTGAATTTTGGCTCATTCAGTGTGCTACAATGTGAATTTCGGCTCAGTCAATGTGCTACAATGTGAATTTCGACTCATTCAGTGTGCTACAATGTGAATTTCGGCTCAGTCAGTGTGCTACAATGTGAATTTCGACTCATTCAGTGTGCTACAATGTGAATTTCGACTCATTCAGTATGCTATAATGTGAATTTTGGCTCATTCAGTGTGCTACAATGTGAATTTCGACTCATTCAGTATGCTATAATGTGAATTTTGGCTCATTCAGTGTGCTATAATGTGAATTTTGGCTCATTCAGTGTGCTACAATGTGAATTTCGGCTCATTCAGTGTGCTACAATGTGAATTTTGGCTCATTCAGTGTGCTACAATGTGAATTTCGGCTCAGTCAGTGTGCTACAATGTGAATTTTGACTCATTCAGTGTGCTACAATGTGAATTTCAGCTCAGTCAGTGTGCTATAATATGAATTTCAGCTCATTCAGTGTGCTACAATGTGAATTTCGACTCATTCAGTGTGCTATAATGTGAATTTTGGCTCATTCAGTGTGCTATAATGTGAATTTTAGCTCATTCAGTGTGCTACAATGTGAATTTCGTCTCATTCAGTGTGCAATAATGTGAATTTTGGCTCATACCGTGTGCTACAATGTGAATTTCGGCTCATTCAATGTGCTACAATGTGAATTTTGGCTCATTCAGTGTGCTACAATGTGAATGGCTCATACCGTGTGCTACAATGTGAATTTCGGCTCATTCAATGTGCTACAATGTGAATTTCGGCTCATTCAATGTGCTACAATGTGAATTTCGGCTCATTCAGTGTGCTACAAGGTGAATCTCGGCTCATTCAGTGTGCTACAATGTGAATTTCGGCTCATTCAATGTGCTACAATGTGAATTTCGGCTCATTCAATGTGCTACAATGTGAATTTCGGCTCATTCAGTGTGCTACAATGTGAATTTCGGCTCATTCAGTGTGCTACAATGTGAATTTCGGCTCATTCAGTGTGCTACAATGTGACTGTCGGCTCATTCAGTGTGCTATAATATGAATTTCGGCTCATACCGTGTGCTACAATGTGACTGTCGGCTCATTCAGTGTGCTATAATATGAATTTTGGCTCATACCGTGTGCTACAATGTGAATTTCGGCTCATTCAGTGTGCTACAATGTGAATTTCGGCTCATTCAGTGTGCTATAATATGAATTTCGGCTCATACCATGTGCTACAATGTGAATTTCGGCTCATTCAATGTGCTGCAATGTGAATTTCGGCTCATTCAGTGTGCTATAATATGAATTTCGGCTCATACCGTGTGCTACAATGTGAATTTCGGCTCAGTCAGTGTGCTACAATGTGAATTTCAGCTCATTCAGTGTGCTACAATGTGAATTTTGACTCATTCAGTGTGCTACAATGTGAATTTCGGCTCGTTCAGTGGGCTACAATGAGAGTTTCGGCTCATTCAGTGTGCTACAATGTGAATGTCAGCTCATTCAGTGTGCTACAATGTGAATTTTGGCTCATTCAGTGTTCTACCATGTGAATTTTCCCTCATTCAGTGTGCTACAATTTGAATTTCGGCTCAGTCAGTGTGCTACAATGTGAGTTTCGGCTCATTCAGTGTGCTACAATGTGAATTTTGGCTCATTCAGTGTGCTACCATGTGAATTTTCCCTCATTCAGTGTGCTACAATTTGAATTTCGGCTCAGTCAGTGTGCTACAATGTGAATGGCTCATACCGTGTGCTACAATGTGAATTTCGGCTCATTCAATGTGCTACAATGTGAATTTCGGCTCATTCAGTGTGCTACAATGTGAATGGCTCATACCGTGTGCTACAATGTGAATTTCGGCTCATTCAATGTGCTACAATGTGAATTTCGGCTCATTCAGTGTGCTACAAGGTGAATCTCTACTCATTCAGTGTGCTACAATGTGAATTTCGTCTCATTCAGTGTGCAATAATGTGAATTTTGGCTCATACCGTGTGCTACAATGTGAATTTCGGCTCTTTCAATGTGCTACAATGTGAATTTCGGCTCATTCAGTGTGCTATAATATGAATTTCGGCTCATACCGTGTGCTACAATGTGAATTTCGGCTCATTCAATGTGCTACAATGTGAATTTCGGCTCATTCAGTGTGTGACAATGTGAATGGCTCATACCGTGTGCTACAATGTGAATTTCGGCTCATTCAATGTGCTACAATGTGAATTTCGGCTCATTCAATGTGCTACAATGTGAATTTCGGCTCATTCAGTGTGCTACAATGTGACTGTCGGCTCATTCAGTGTGCTATAATATGAATTTCGGCTCATACCGTGTGCTACAATGTGACTGTCGGCTCATTCAGTGTGCTATAATATGAATTTCGGCTCATATCGTGTGCTACAATGTGAATTTCGGCTCATTCAGTGTGCTACAATGTGAATTTCGGCTCATTCAGTGTGCTATAATATGAATTTCGGCTCATACCGTGTGCTACAATGTGACTGTCGGCTCATTCAGTGTGCTATAATATGAATTTCGGCTCATACCGTGTGCTACAATGTGAATTTCGGCTCATTCAGTGTGCTACAATGTGAATTTCGACTCATTCAGTGTGCTACAATGTGAATTTCGGCTCAGTCAGTTTGCTACAATGTGAGTTTCGGCTCATTCAGTGTGCTACAATGTGAATTTCGGCTCATTCAGTGGGCTACAATGTGAATTTTGGCTCATTCAGTGTGCTACACTGTGAACTTGGGCTCATTCAGTATGCTACAATGTGAATTTTGGCTCATTCAGTGTGCTATAATGTGATTATCGGCTCATTCAGTGTGCTATAATGTGAATTTCGGGTCATTCAGTGTGCTACAAGGTGAATTTTGGCTCATTCAGTGTGCTACAATGTGAATTTCGGCTCATTCTGTGTGCTATAATGTGAATTTCGGCTCATTCAGTGTGCTACAATGTGAATTTTGGCTCATACCGTGTGCTACAATGTGAATTTCGGCTCATTCAATGTGCTACAATGTGAATTTCGGCTCATTCAGTGTGCTACAATGTGAATGGCTCATAACGTGTGCTACAATGTGAATTTCGGCTCATTCAATGTGCTACAATGTGAATTTCGGCTCATTCAGTGTGCTACAAGGTGAATCTCGACTCATTCAGTGTGCTACAATGTGAATTTCGGCTCATTCAGTGAGCAATAATGTGAATTTTGGCTCATACCGTGTGCTACAATGTGAATTTCGGCTCATTCAATGTGCTACAATGTGAATTTCCGCTCATTCAGTGTACTATAATATGAATTTCGGCTCATACCGTGTGCTACAATGTGAATTTCGGCTCATTCAATGTGCTACAATGTGAATTTCGGCTCATTCAGTGTGCTATAATGTGAATGGCTCATACCGTGTGCTACAATGTGAATTTCGGCTCATTCAATGTGCTACAATGTGAATTTCGGCTCATTCAGTGTGCTGCAAGGTGAATCTCGGCTCATTCAGTGTGCTATAATATGAATTTCGTCTCATTCAGTGTGCAATAATGTGAATTTTGGCTCATACCGTGTGCTACAATGTGAATTTCGGCTCATTCAATGTGCTACAATGTGAATTTCGGCTCATTCAGTGTGCTTTAATATGAATTTCGGCTCATACCGTGTGCTACAATGTGAATTTCGGCTCATTCAATGTGCTACAATGTGAATTTCGGCTCATTCAGTGTGTGACAATGTGAATGGCTCATACCGTGTGCTACAATGTGAATTTCGGCTCATTCAATGTGCTACAATGTGAATTTCGGCTCATTCAATGTGCTACAATGTGAATTTCGGCTCATTCAGTGTGCTACAATGTGACTGTCGGCTCATTCAGTGTGCTATAATATGAATTTCGTCTCATACCGTGTGCTACAATGTGACTGTCGGCTCATTCAGTGTGCTATAATATGAATTTCGGCTCATACCGTGTGCTACAATGCGAATTTCGGCTCATTCAATGTGCTACAATGTGAATTTCGGCTCATTCAGTGTGCTACAATGTGAATGGCTCATACCGTGTGCTACAATGTGAATTTCGGCTCATTCAATGTGCTACAATGTGAATTTCGGCTCATTCAGTGTGCTATAATATGAATTTCGGCTCATACCGTGTGCTACAATGTGAATTTCGACTCATTCAATATGCTACAATGTGAATTTCGGCTCATTCAGTGTGCTATAATATGAATTTCGGCTCATACCGTGTGCTACAATGTGACTGTCGGCTCATTCAGTGTGCTATAATATGAATTTCGTCTCATACCGTGTGCTACAATGTGAATTTCGGCTCATTCAGTGTGCTACAATGTGAATTTTGGCTCATTCAGTGTGCTACAATGTGAATTTCGGCTCAGTCAGTGTGCTACAATGTGAATTTCGGCTCAGTCAGTGTGCTACAATGTGAATTTCAGCTCATTCAGTGTGCTACAATGTGAATTTCGACTCATTCAGTGTGCTACAATGTGAATTTCGGCTCAGTCAGTGTGCTACAATGTGAGTTTCGGCTCGTTCAGTGTGCTACAATGTGAATTTCGGCTCATTCAGTGTGCTACAATGTGAATTTCGGCTCATTCAGTGTGCTACAATGAGAGTTTCGGCTCATTCAGTGTGCTACAATGTGAATTTCGGCTCATTCAGTGTGCTACAATGTGAATTTTGGCTCATTCAGTGTGCTACCATGTGAATTTTCCCTCATTCAGTGTGCTACAATGTGAGTTTCGGCTCATTCAGTGTGCTACAATGTGAATTTCAGCTCATTCAGTGTGCTACAATGTGAATTTGGGCTCATTCAGTGTGCTACAATGTGATTTTCGGCTCATTCAGTGTGCTATAATGTGAATTTCGGGTCATTCAGTGTGCTACAAGGTGAATTTTGGCTCATTCAGTGTGCTACAATGTGAATTTCGGCTCATTCTGTGTGCTATAATGTGAATTTCGGCTCATTCAGTGTGCTACAATGTGAATTTTGGCTCATTCAGTGTGCTATAATGTGAATTTTGGCTCATTCAGTGTGCTACAATGTGAATTTCGGCTCAGTCAGTGTGCTACAATGTGAGTTTTGGCTCATTCAGTGTGCTACAATGTGAATTTCGGCTCATTCAGTGTGCTACAATGTGAATTTTGGCTCATTCAGTGTGCTACAATGTGAATTTCGGCTCAGTCAGTGTGCTACAATGTGAATTTCGACTCATTCAGTGTGCTACAATGTGAATTTCGGCTCAGTCAGTGTGCTATAATGTGAATTTCAGCTCACTCAGTGTGCTACAATGTGAATTTCGACTCATTCAGTGTGCTACAATGTGAATTTCGACTCATTCAGTATGCTATAATGTGAATTTTGGCTCATTCAGTGTGCTATAATGTGAATTTTGGCTCATTCAGTGTGCTACAATGTGAATTTCGGCTCATTCAGTGTGCTACAATGTGAATGTCGACTCATTCAGTGTGCTACAATGTGAATTTCGGCTCATTCAGTGTGCAATAATGTGAATTTTGGCTCATACCGTGTGCTACAATGTGAATTTCGGCTCATTCAATGTGCTACAATGTGAATTTCGGCTCATTCAGTGTACTATAATATGAATTTCGGCTCATACCGTGTGCTACAATGTGAATTTCGGCTCATTCAATGTGCTACAATGTGAATTTCGGCTCATTCAGTGTGCTACAATATGAATGGCTCATACCGTGTGCTACAATGTGAATTTCGGCTCATTCAATGTGCTACAATGTGAATTTCGGCTCATTCAGTGTGCTACAAGGTGAATCTCTACTCATTCAGTGTGCTACAATGTGAATTTCGTCTCATTCAGTGTGCAATAATGTGAATTTTGGCTCATACCGTGTGCTACAATGTGAATTTCGGCTCATTCAATGTGCTACAAGGTGAATTTCGGCTCATTCAGTGTGCTATAATATGAATTTCGGCTCATACCGTGTGCTACAATGTGAATTTCGGCTCATTCAATGTGCTACAATGTGAATTTCGGCTCATTCAGTGTGTGACAATGTGAATGGCTCATACCGTGTGCTACAATGTGAATTTCGGCTCATTCAATGTGCTACAATGTGAATTTCGGCTCATTTAATGTGCTACAATGTGAATTTTGGCTCATTCAGTGTGCTACAATGTGACTGTCGGCTCATTCAGTGTGCTATAATATGAATTTCGGCTCATACCGTGTGCTACAATGTGACTGTCGGCTCATTCAGTGTGCTATAATATGAATTTCGGCTCATATCGTGTGCTACAATGTGAATTTCGGCTCATTCAGTGTGCTACAATGTGAATTTCGGCTCATTCAGTGTGCTATAATATGAATTTCAGCTCATACCGTGTGCTATAATGTGAATTTCGACTCATTCAATATGCTACAATGTGAATTTCGGCTCATTCAGTGTGCTATAATATGAATTTCGGCTCATACCGTGTGCTACAATGTGACTGTCGGCTCATTCAGTGTGCTATAATATGAATTTCGGCTCATACCGTGTGCTGCAATGTGAATTTCGGCTCATTCAGTGTGCTACAATGTGAATTTCGACTCATTCAGTGTGCTACAATGTGAATTTCGGCTCAGTCAGTTTGCTACAATTTGAGTTTCGGCTCATTCAGTGTGCTACAATGTGAATTTCGGCTCATTCAGTGGGCTACAATGAGAGTTTCGGCTCATTCAGTGTGCTACAATGTGAATTTCGGCTCATTCAGTGTGCTACAATGTGAATTTTGGCTCATTCAGTGTGCTACCATGTGTATTTTCCCTCATTCAGTGTGCTACAATGTGAATTTCGGCTCAGTCAGTGTGCTACAATGTGAGTTTCGGCTCATTCAGTGTGCTACAATGTGAATTTCAGCTCATTCAGTGTGCTACACTGTGAACTTGGGCTCATTCAGTATGCTACAATGTGAATTTTGGCTCATTCAGTGTGCTATAATGTGATTATCGGCTCATTCAGTGTGCTACAATGTGAATTTCGGGTCATTCAGTGTGCTACAAGGTGAATTTTGGCTCATTCAGTGTGCTACAATGTGAATTTCGGCTCATTCTGTGTGCTATAATGTGAATTTCGGCTCATTCAGTGTGCTACAATGTGAATTTTGGCTCATTCAGTGTGCTATAATGTGAATTTTGGCTCATTCAGTGTGCTACAATGTGAATTTCGGCTCAGTCAGTGTGCTACAATGTGAGTTTCGGCTCATTCATTGTGCTACAATGTGAATTTTGGCTCATTCAGTGTGCTATAATGTGAATTTTTGCTCATTCAGTGTGCTATAATGTGAATTTCGGCTCATTCAGTGTGCTACAATGTGAATTTCGGCTCATTCAGTGTGCTACAATGTGAATTTCGGCTCATTCAGTGTGCTACAATGTGAATTTCGGCTCATTCAGTGTCCTACAATGTGAATTTCAGCTCATTCAGTGTGCTACAATGTGAATTTGGGCTCATTCAGTGTGCTACAATGTGAATTTCAGCTCATTCAGTGTGCTATAATGTGAATTTGGGCTCAGTCAGTGTGCTACAATGTGAGTTTCGGCTCATTCATTGTGCTACAATGTGAATTTCAGCTCATTCAGTGTGCTACAATGTGAATTCATCTCATACAGTATGCTACAATGTGAATTTTGGCTCATTCAGTGTGCTACAATGTGAATTTCGGCTCATACAGTGTGCTACAATGTGAATTTCGGCTCAGTCAGTGTGCTACAATGTGAGTTTCGGCTCATTCAGTGTGCTACAATGTGAATTTCGGCTCATTCAGTGTGCTACAATGTGAATTTCGGCTCATTCATTGTGCTACAATGTGAATTTCAGCTCATACAGTATGCTACAATGTGAATTTCGACTCATTCAGTATGCTACAATGTGAATTTCGGCTCATTCAGTGTGCTACAATGTGAATTTCAGCTCATACAGTATGCTACAATGTGAATTTCGACTCATTCAGTATGCTACAATGTGAATTTCGGCTCAGTCAGTGTGCTACAATGTGAATTTCGGCTCAGTCAGTGTGCTACAATGTGAATTTCGGCTCATACAGTGTGCTACAATGTGAATTTCGGCTCAGTCAGTGTGCTACAATGTGAGTTTCGGCTCATTCATTGTGCTACAATGTGAATTTCAGCTCATACAGTATGCTACAATGTGAATTTCGACTCATTCAGTGTGCTATAATGTGAATTTTGGCTCATTCAGTGTGCTATAATGTGAATTTTGGCTCATTCAGTGTGCTACAATGTGAATTTGGGCTCATTCAGTGTGCTACAATGTGAATTTGGGCTCATTCAGTGTGCTATAATGTGATTTTCGGCTCATTCAGTGTGCTATAATCTGAATTTCGGGTCATTCATTGTGCTACAAGGTGAATTTTGGCTCATTCAGTGTGCTACAATGTGAATTTCGGCTCATTCTGTGTGCTATAATGTGAATTTTGGCTCATTCAGTGTGCTACAATGTGAATTTTGGCTCATTCAGTGTGCTATAATGTGAATTTTGGCTCATTCAGTGTGCTACAATGTGAATTTCGGCTCATTCAGTGTGCTACAATGTGAGTTTCGACTCATTCAGTGTGCTATAATGTGAATTTCTGCTCATACAGTGTGCTACAATGTGAATTTCAGCTCATTCAGTGTGCTACAATGTGAATTTGGGCTCATTCAGTGTGCTACAATGTGAATTTCAGCTCATTCAGTGTGCTATAATGTGAATTTGGGCTCATTCAGTCTGCTACAATGTGAATTTCGGCTCATTCAGTGTGCTACAATGTGAATTTTGGCTCATACAGTATGCTACAAGGTGAATTTCGGCTCTTTCAGTGTGCTACAATGTGAATTTCGGCTCATTCAGGGTGCTACAATGTGAATTTCGGCTCAGTCAGTGTGCTACAATGTGAGCTTCGGCTCATTTAGTGTGCTACAATGTGAATTTTGGCTCATTCAGTGTGCTACAATGTGAATTTTGGCTCATTCAGTGTGCTACAATGTGAATTTCGGCTCAGTCAGTGTGCTACAATGTGAATTTCGACTCATTCTGTGTGCTACAATGTGAATTTCGGCTCAGTCAGTGTGCTACAATGTGAATTTCGACTCAT
This sequence comes from Pseudophryne corroboree, assembly GCF_028390025.1. Taxonomy (NCBI): domain Eukaryota; kingdom Metazoa; phylum Chordata; class Amphibia; order Anura; family Myobatrachidae; genus Pseudophryne; species Pseudophryne corroboree. Next base: position 3,619,472 of record NC_086454.1, read on the forward strand.
TCAGTGTGCTACAATGTGAATTTCGACTCATTCAGTATGCTATAATGTGAATTTTGGCTCATTCAGTGTGCTACAATGTGAATTTCGACTCATTCAGTATGCTATAATGTGAATTTTGGCTCATTCAGTGTGCTATAATGTGAATTTTGGCTCATTCAGTGTGCTACAATGTGAATTTCGGCTCATTCAGTGTGCTACAATGTGAATTTTGGCTCATTCAGTGTGCTACAATGTGAATTCCGGCTCAGTCAGTGTGCTACAATGTGAATTTTGACTCATTCAGTGTGCTACAATGTGAATTTCGGCTCAGTCAGTGTGCTATAATATGAATTTCAGCTCATTCAGTGTGCTACAATGTGAATTTCGACTCATTCAGTGTGCTATAATGTGACTTTTGGCTCATTCAGTGTGCTATAATGTGAATTTTGGCTCATTCAGTGTGCTACAATGTGAATTTCGTCTCATTCAGTGTGCAATAATGTGAATTTTGGCTCATACCGTGTGCTACAATGTGAATTTCGGCTCATTCAATGTGCTACAATGTGAATTTCGGCTCATTCAGTGTGCTACAATGTGAATGGCTCATACCGTGTGCTACAATGTGAATTTCGGCTCATTCAATGTGCTACAATGTGAATTTCTGCTCATTCAGTGTGCTACAAGGTGAATCTCGGCTCATTCAGTGTGCTACAATGTGAATTTCGGCTCATTCAATGTGCTACATTGTGAATTTCGGCTCATTCAATGTGCTACAATGTGAATTTCGGCTCATTCAGTGTGCTACAATGTGACTGTCGGCTCATTCAGTGTGCTATAATATGAATTTCGGCTCATACCGTGTGCTACAATGTGACTGTCGGCTCATTCAGTGTGCTATAATATGAATTTTGGCTCATACCGTGTGCTACAATGTGAATTTCGGCTCATTCAGTGTGCTACAATGTGAATTTCGGCTCATTCAGTGTGCTATAATATGAATTTCAGCTCTTACCATGTGCTACAATGTGAATTTCGGCTCATTCAATGTGCTGCAATGTGAATTTCGGCTCATTCAGTGTGCTATAATATGAATTTCGGCTCATACCGTGTGCTACAATGCGAATTTCGGCTCAGTCAGTGTGCTACAATGTGAATTTCAGCTCATTCAGTGTGCTACAATGTGAATTTCGACTCATTCAGTGTGCTACAATGTGAATTTCGGCTCGTTCAGTGGGCTACAATGAGAGTTTCGGCTCATTCAGTGTGCTACAATGTGAATGTCAGCTCATTCAGTGTGCAACAATGTGAATTTTGGCTCATTCAGTGTGCTACCATGTGAATTTTCCCTCATTCAGTGTGCTACAATTTGAATTTCGGCTCAGTCAGTGTGCTACAATGTGAGTTTCGGCTCATTCAGTGTGCTACAATGTGAATTTTGGCTCATTCAGTGTGCTACCATGTGAATTTTCCCTCATTCAGTGTGCTACAATTTGAATTTCGGCTCAGTCAGTGTGCTACAATGTGAATGGCTCATACCGTGTGCTACAATGTGAATTTCTGCTCATTCAATGTGCTACAATGTGAATTTCGGCTCATTCAGTGTGCTACAATGTGAATGGCTCATACCGTGTGCTACAATGTGAATTTCGGCTCATTCAATGTGCTACAATGTGAATTTCGGCTCATTCAGTGTGCTATAATATGAATTTCGGCTCATACCGTGTGCTACAATGTGAATTTCGACTCATTCAATATGCTACAATGTGAATTTCGGCTCATTCAGTGTGCTATAATATGAATTTCGGCTCATACCGTGTGCTACAATGTGACTGTCGGCTCATTCAGTGTGCTATAATATGAATTTCGGCTCATACCGTGTGCTACAATGTGAATTTCGGCTCATTCAGTGTGCTACAATGTGAATTTTGGCTCATTCAGTGTGCTACAATGTGAATTTCGGCTCAGTCAGTGTGCTACAATGTGAATTTCGGCTTAGTCAGTGTGCTACAATGTGAATTTCAGCTCATTCAGAGTGCTACAATGTGAATTTCGACTCATTCAGTGTGCTACAATGTGAATTTCGGCTCAGTCAGTGTGCTACAATGTGAGTTTCGGCTCATTCAGTGTGCTACAATGTGAATTTCGGCTCAATCAGTGGCCTACAATGAGAGTTTCGGCTCATTCAGTGTGCTACAATGTGAATTTCGGCTCATTCAGTGTGCTACAATGTGAATTTTAGCTCATTCAGTGTGCTACCATGTGAATTTTGCCTCATTCAGTGTGCTACAATGTGAATTTCGGCTCATTCAGTGTGCTATAATCTGAATTTCGGGTCATTCAGTGTGCTACAAGGTGAATTTTGGCTCATTCAGTGTGCTACAATGTGAATTTCGGCTCATTCTGTGTGCTATAATGTGAATTTTGGCTCATTCAGTGTGCTACAATGTGAATTTTGGCTCATTCAGTGTGCTATAATGTGAATTTTGGCTCATTCAGTGTGCTACAATGTGAATTTCGGCTCAGTCAGTGTGCTACAATGTGAGTTTCGGCTCATTCAGTGTGCTACAATGTGAATTTTGGCTCATTCAATATGCTACAATGTGAATTTTGGCTCATTCAGTGTGCTACAATGTGAATTTCGGCTCATTCAGTGTGCTACAATGTGAGTTTCGACTCATTCAGTGTGCTATAATGTGAATTTCTGCTCATACAGTGTGCTACAATGTGAATTTCAGCTCATTCAGTGTGCTACAATGTGAATTTGGGCTCATTCAGTGTGCTACAATGTGAATTTCAGCTCATTCAGTGTGCTATAATGTGAATGTCGACTCATTCAGTGTGCTACAATGTGAATTTTGGCTCATTCAGTGTGCAATAATGTGAATTTTGGCTCATACCGTGTGCTACAATGTGAATTTCGGCTCATTCAATGTGCTACAATGTGAATTTCGGCTCATTCAGTGTGCTACAATGTGAATGGCTCATAACGTGTGCTACAATGTGAATTTCGGCTCATTCAATGTGCTACAATGTGAATTTCGGCTCATTCAGTGTGCTACAAGGTGAATCTCGACTCATTCAGTGTGCTACAATGTGAATTTCGGCTCATTCAGTGAGCAATAATGTGAATTTTGGCTCATACCGTGTGCTACAATGTGAATTTCGGCTCATTCAATGTGCTACAATGTGAATTTCCGCTCATTCAGTGTACTATAATATGAATTTCGGCTCATACCGTGTGCTACAATGTGAATTTCGGCTCATTCAATGTGCTACAATGTGAATTTCGGCTCATTCAGTGTGCTATAATGTGAATGGCTCATACCGTGTGCTACAATGTGAATTTCGGCTCATTCAATGTGCTACAATGTGAATTTCGGCTCATTCAGTGTGCTACAAGGTGAATCTCGGCTCATTCAGTGTGCTATAATATGAATTTCGTCTCATTCAGTGTGCAATAAAGTGAATTTTGGCTCATACCGTGTGCTACAATGTGAATTTCGGCTCATTCAATGTGCTACAATGTGAATTTCGGCTCATTCAGTGTGCTATAATATGAATTTCGGCTCATACCGTGTGCTACAATGTGAATTTCGGCTCATTCAATGTGCTACAATGTGAATTTCGGCTCATTCAGTGTGTGACAATGTGAATGGCTCATACCGTGTGCTACAATGTGAATTTCGGCTCATTCAATGTGCTACAATGTGAATTTCGGCTCATTCAATGTGCTACAATGTGAATTTCGGCTCATTCAGTGTGCTACAATGTGACTGTCGGCTCATTCAGTGTGCTATAATATGAATTTCGGCTCATACCGTGTGCTACAATGTGACTGTCGGCTCATTCAGTGTGCTATAATATGAATTTCGGCTCATACCGTGTGCTACAATGTGAATTTCGGCTCATTCAGTGTGCTACAATGTGAATTTCGGCTCATTCAGTGTGCTATAATATGAATTTCGGCTCATACCATGTGCTACAATGTGAATTTCGGCTCATTCAATGTGCTACAATGTGAATTTCGGCTCATTCAGTGTGCTATAATATGAATTTCGGCTCATACCGTGTGCTACAATGCGAATTTCGGCTCATTCAATGTGCTACAATGTGAATTTCGGCTCATTCAGTGTGCTACAATGTGAATGGCTCATACCGTGTGCTACAATGTGAATTTCGGCTCATTCAATGTGCTACAATGTGAATTTCGGCTCATTCAGTGTGCTATAATATGAATTTCGGCTCATACCGTGTGCTACAATGTGAATTTCGACTCATTCAATATGCTACAATGTGAATTTCGGCTCATTCAGTGTGCTATAATATGAATTTCGGCTCATACCGTGTGCTACAATGTGACTGTCGGCTCATTCAGTGTGCTATAATATGAATTTCGGCTCATACCGTGTGCTACAATGTGAATTTCGGCTCATTCAGTGTGCTACAATGTGAATTTTGGCTCATTCAGTGTGCTACAATGTGAATTTCGGCTCAGTCAGTGTGCTACAATGTGAATTTCGGCTCAGTCAGTGTGCTACAATGTGAATTTCAGCTCATTCAGTGTGCTACAATGTGAATTTCGACTCATTCAGTGTGCTACAATGTGAATTTCGGCTCAGTCAGTGTGCTACAATGTGAGTTTCGGCTCGTTCAGTGTGCTACAATGTGAATTTCGGCTCATTCAGTGTGCTACAATGTGAATTTCGGCTCATTCAGTGTGCTACAATGAGAGTTTCGGCTCATTCAGTGTGCTACAATGTGAATTTCGGCTCATTCAGTGTGCTACAATGTGAATTTTGGCTCATTCAGTGTGCTACCATGTGAATTTTCCCTCATTCAGTGTGCTACAATGTGAGTTTCGGCTCATTCAGTGTGCTACAATGTGAATTTCAGCTCATTCAGTGTGCTACAATGTGAATTTGGGCTCATTCAGTGTGCTACAATGTGATTTTCGGCTCATTCAGTGTGCTATAATGTGAATTTCGGGTCATTCAGTGTGCTACAAGGTGAATTTTGTCTCATTCAGTGTGCTACAATGTGAATTTCGGCTCATTCTGTGTGCTACAATGTGAATTTTGGCTCATTCAGTGTGCTATAATGTGAATTTTGGCTCATTCAGTGTGCTACAATGTGAATTTCGGCTCAGTCAGTGTGCTACAATGTGAGTTTTGGCTCATTCAGTGTGCTACAATGTGAATTTCGGCTCATTCAGTGTGCTACAATGTGAATTTTGGCTCATTCAGTGTGCTACAATGTGAATTTCGGCTCAGTCAGTGTGCTACAATGTGAATTTCGACTCATTCAGTGTGCTACAATGTGAATTTCGGCTCAGTCAGTGTGCTATAATGTGAATTTCAGCTCACTCAGTGTGCTACAATGTGAATTTCGACTCATTCAGTGTGCTACAATGTGAATTTCGATTCATTCAGTATGCTATAATGTGAATTTTGGCTCATTCAGTGTGCTATAATGTGAATTTTGGCTCATTCAGTGTGCTACAATGTGAATTTCGGCTCATTCAGTGTGCTACAATGTGAATGTCGACTCATTCAGTGTGCTACAATGTGAATTTCGGCTCATTCAGTGTGCAATAATGTGAATTTTGGCTCATACCGTGTGCTACAATGTGAATTTCGGCTCATTCAATGTGCTACAATGTGAATTTCGGCTCATTCAGTGTACTATAATATGAATTTCGGCTCATACCGTGTGCTACAATGTGAATTTCGGCTCATTCAATGTGCTACAATGTGAATTTCGGCTCATTCAGTGTGCTACAATATGAATGGCTCATACCGTGTGCTACAATGTGAATTTCGGCTCATTCAATGTGCTACAATGTGAATTTCGGCTCATTCAGTGTGCTACAAGGTGAATCTCTACTCATTCAGTGTGCTACAATGTGAATTTCGTCTCATTCAGTGTGCAATAATGTGAATTTTGGCTCATACCGTGTGCTACAATGTGAATTTCGGCTCATTCAATGTGCTACAATGTGAATTTCGGCTCATTCAGTGTGCTATAATATGAATTTCGGCTCATACCGTGTGCTACAATGTGAATTTCGGCTCATTCAATGTGCTACAATGTGAATTTCGGCTCATTCAGTGTGTGACAATGTGAATGGCTCATACCGTGTGCTACAATGTGAATTTCGGCTCATTCAATGTGCTACAATGTGAATTTCGGCTCATTTAATGTGCTACAATGTGAATTTCGGCTCATTCAGTGTGCTACAATGTGACTGTCGGCTCATTCAGTGTGCTATAATATGAATTTCGGCTCATACCGTGTGCTACAATGTGACTGTCGGCTCATTCAGTGTGCTATAATATGAATTTCGGCTCATATCGTGTGCTACAATGTGAATTTCGGCTCATTCAGTGTGCTACAATGTGAATTTCGGCTCATTCAGTGTGCTATAATATGAATTTCGGCTCATACCGTGTGCTATAATGTGAATTTCGACTCATTCAATATGCTACAATGTGAATTTCGGCTCATTCAGTGTGCTATAATATGAATTTCGGCTCATACCGTGTGCTACAATGTGACTGTCGGCTCATTCAGTGTGCTATAATATGAATTCGGCTCATACCGTGTGCTGCAATGTGAATTTCGGCTCATTCAGTGTGCTACAATGTGAATTTCGACTCATTCAGTGTGCTACAATGTGAATTTCGGCTCAGTCAGTTTGCTACAATGTGAGTTTCGGCTCATTCAGTGTGCTACAATGTGAATTTCGGCTCATTCAGTGGGCTACAATGAGAGTTTCGGCTCATTCAGTGTGCTACAATGTGAATTTCGGCTCATTCAGTGTGCTACAATGTGAATTTTGGCTCATTCAGTGTGCTACCATGTGTATTTTCCCTCATTCAGTGTGCTACAATGTGAATTTCGGCTCAGTCAGTGTGCTACAATGTGAGTTTCGGCTCATTCAGTGTGCTACAATGTGAATTTCAGCTCATTCAGTGTGCTACACTGTGAACTTGGGCTCATTCAGTATGCTACAATGTGAATTTTGGCTCATTCAGTGTGCTATAATGTGATTATCGGCTCATTCAGTGTGCTATAATGTGAATTTCGGGTCATTCAGTGTGCTACAAGGTGAATTTTGGCTCATTCAGTGTGCTACAATGTGAATTTCGGCTCATTCTGTGTGCTATAATGTGAATTCCGGCTCATTCAGTGTGCTACAATGTGAATTTTGGCTCATTCAGTGTGCTATAATGTGAATTTTGGCTCATTCAGTGTGCTACAATGTGAATTTCGGCTCAGTCAGTGTGCTACAATGTGAGTTTCGGCTCATTCATTGTGCTACAATGTGAATTTCAGCTCATTCAGTGTGCTACAATGTGAATTTTGGCTCATTCAGTGTGCTATAATGTGAATTTTTGCTCATTCAGTGTGCTATAATGTGAATTTCGGCTCATTCAGTGTGCTACAATGTGAATTTCGGCTCATTCAGTGTGCTACAATGTGAATTTCGGCTCATTCAGTGTGCTACAATGTGAATTTCGGCTCATTCAGTGTCCTACAATGTGAATTTCAGCTCATTCAGTGTGCTACAATGTGAATTTGGGCTCATTCAGTGTGCTACAATGTGAATTTCAGCTCATTCAGTGTGCTATAATGTGAATTTGGGCTCAGTCAGTGTGCTACAAGGTGAGTTTCGGCTCATTCATTGTGCTACAATGTGAATTTCAGCTCATTCAGTGTGCTACAATGTGAATTCAGCTCATACAGTATGCTACAATGTGAATTTTGGCTCATTCAGTGTGCTACAATGTGAATTTCGGCTCATACAGTGTGCTACAATGTGAATTTCGTCTCAGTCAGTGTGCTACAATGTGAGTTTCGGCTCATTCAGTGTGCTACAATGTGAATTTCGGCTCATTCAGTGTGCTACAATGTGAATTTCGGCTCATTCAGTGTGCTACAATGTGAATTTCAGCTCATACAGTATGCTACAATGTGAATTTCGACTCATTCAGTATGCTACAATGTGAATTTCGGCTCATTCAATGTGCTACAATGTGAATTTCAGCTCATACAGTATGCTACAATGTGAATTTCGACTCATTCAGTATGCTACAATGTGAATTTCGGCTCAGTCAGTGTGCTACAATGTGAATTTCGGCTCAGTCAGTGTGCTACAATGTGAATTTCGGCTCATACAGTGTGCTACAATGTGAATTTCGGCTCAGTCAGTGTGCTACAATGTGAGTTTCGGCTCATTCAGTGTGCTACAATGTGAATTTCAGCTCATACAGTATGCTACAATGTGAATTTCGACTCATTCAGTGTGCTATAATGTGAATTTTGGCTCATTCAGTGTGCTATAATGTGAATTTTGGCTCATTCAGTGTGCTACAATGTGAATTTGGGCTCATTCAGTGTGCTATAATGTGATTTTCGGCTCATTCAGTGTGCTATAATCTGAATTTCGGGTCATTCATTGTGCTACAAGGTGAATTTTGGCTCATTCAGTGTGCTACAATGTGAATTTCGGCTCATTCTGTGTGCTATAATGTGAATTTTGGCTCATTCAGTGTGCTACAATGTGAATTTTGGCTCATTCAGTGTGCTATAATGTGAATTTTGGCTCATTCAGTGTGCTACAATGTGAATTTCGGCTCATTCAGTGTGCTACAATGTGAGTTTCGACTCATTCAGTGTGCTATAATGTGAATTTCTGCTCATACAGTGTGCTACAATGTGAATTTCAGCTCATTCAGTGTGCTACAATGTGAATTTGGGCTCATTCAGTGTGCTACAATGTGAATTTCAGCTCATTCAGTGTGCTATAATGTGAATTTCGGCTCATTCAGTGTGCTACAATGTGAATTTCGGCTCAGTCAGTGTGCTACAATGTGAGTTTCGGCTCATTTAGTGTGCTACAATGTGAATTTCGGCTCATTCAGTGTGCTACAATGTGAATTTTGGCTCATTCAGTGTGCTACAATGTGAATTTCGGCTCAGTCAATGTGCTACAATGTGAATTTCGACTCATTCAGTGTGCTACAATGTGAATTTCGGCTCAGTCAGTGTGCTACAATGTGAATTTCGACTCATTCAGTGTGCTACAATGTGAATTTCGACTCATTCAGTATGCTATAATGTGAATTTTGGCTCATTCAGTGTGCTACAATGTGAATTTCGACTCATTCAGTATGCTATAATGTGAATTTTGGCTCATTCAGTGTGCTATAATGTGAATTTTGGCTCATTCAGTGTGCTACAATGTGAATTTCGGCTCATTCAGTGTGCTACAATGTGAATTTTGGCTCATTCAGTGTGCTACAATGTGAATTTCGGCTCAGTCAGTGTGCTACAATGTGAGTTTCGGCTCATTCATTGTGCTACAATGTGAATTTCAGCTCATTCAGTGTGCTACAATGTGAATTTTGGCTCATTCAGTGTGCTATAATGTGAATTTTTGCTCATTCAGTGTGCTATAATGTGAATTTCGGCTCATTCAGTGTGCTACAATGTGAATTTCGGCTCATTCAGTGTGCTACAATGTGAATTTCGGCTCATTCAGTGTGCTACAATGTGAATTTCGGCTCATTCAGTGTCCTACAATGTGAATTTCAGCTCATTCAGTGTGCTACAATGTGAATTTGGGCTCATTCAGTGTGCTACAATGTGAATTTCAGCTCATTCAGTGTGCTATAATGTGAATTTGGGCTCAGTCAGTGTGCTACAAGGTGAGTTTCGGCTCATTCATTGTGCTACAATGTGAATTTCAGCTCATTCAGTGTGCTACAATGTGAATTCAGCTCATACAGTATGCTACAATGTGAATTTTGGCTCATTCAGTGTGCTACAATGTGAATTTCGGCTCATACAGTGTGCTACAATGTGAATTTCGTCTCAGTCAGTGTGCTACAATGTGAGTTTCGGCTCATTCAGTGTGCTACAATGTGAATTTCGGCTCATTCAGTGTGCTACAATGTGAATTTCGGCTCATTCAGTGTGCTACAATGTGAATTTCAGCTCATACAGTATGCTACAATGTGAATTTCGACTCATTCAGTATGCTACAATGTGAATTTCGGCTCATTCAGTGTGCTACAATGTGAATTTCAGCTCATACAGTATGCTACAATGTGAATTTCGACTCATTCAGTATGCTACAATGTGAATTTCGGCTCAGTCAGTGTGCTACAATGTGAATTTCGGCTCAGTCAGTGTGCTACAATGTGAATTTCGGCTCATACAGTGTGCTACAATGTGAATTTCGGCTCAGTCAGTGTGCTACAATGTGAGTTTCGGCTCATTCAGTGTGCTACAATGTGAATTTCAGCTCATACAGTATGCTACAATGTGAATTTCGACTCATTCAGTGTGCTATAATGTGAATTTTGGCTCATTCAGTGTGCTATAATGTGAATTTTGGCTCATTCAGTGTGCTACAATGTGAATTTGGGCTCATTCAGTGTGCTATAATGTGATTTTCGGCTCATTCAGTGTGCTATAATCTGAATTTCGGGTCATTCATTGTGCTACAAGGTGAATTTTGGCTCATTCAGTGTGCTACAATGTGAATTTCGGCTCATTCTGTGTGCTATAATGTGAATTTTGGCTCATTCAGTGTGCTACAATGTGAATTTTGGCTCATTCAGTGTGCTATAATGTGAATTTTGGCTCATTCAGTGTGCTACAATGTGAATTTCGGCTCATTCAGTGTGCTACAATGTGAGTTTCGACTCATTCAGTGTGCTATAATGTGAATTTCTGCTCATACAGTGTGCTACAATGTGAATTTCAGCTCATTCAGTGTGCTACAATGTGAATTTGGGCTCATTCAGTGTGCTACAATGTGAATTTCAGCTCATTCAGTGTGCTATAATGTGAATTTCGGCTCATTCAGTGTGCTACAATGTGAATTTCGGCTCAGTCAGTGTGCTACAATGTGAGTTTCGGCTCATTTAGTGTGCTACAATGTGAATTTCGGCTCATTCAGTGTGCTACAATGTGAATTTTGGCTCATTCAGTGTGCTACAATGTGAATTTCGGCTCAGTCAATGTGCTACAATGTGAATTTCGACTCATTCAGTGTGCTACAATGTGAATTTCGGCTCAGTCAGTGTGCTACAATGTGAATTTCGACTCATTCAGTGTGCTACAATGTGAATTTCGACTCATTCAGTATGCTATAATGTGAATTTTGGCTCATTCAGTGTGCTACAATGTGAATTTCGACTCATTCAGTATGCTATAATGTGAATTTTGGCTCATTCAGTGTGCTATAATGTGAATTTTGGCTCATTCAGTGTGCTACAATGTGAATTTCGGCTCATTCAGTGTGCTACAATGTGAATTTTGGCTCTTTCAGTGTGCTACAATGTGAATTTCGGCTCAGTCAGTGTGCTACAATGTGAATTTTGACTCATTCAGTGTGCTACAATGTGAATTTCAGCTCAGTCAGTGTGCTATAATATGAATTTCAGCTCATTCAGTGTGCTACAATGTGAATTTCGACTCATTCAGTGTGCTATAATGTGAATTTTGGCTCTTTCAGTGTGCTATAATGTGAATTTTAGCTCATTCAGTGTGCTACAATGTGAATTTCGTCTCATTCAGTGTGCAATAATGTGAATTTTGGCTCATACCGTGTGCTACAATGTGAATTTCGGCTCATTCAATGTGCTACAATGTGAATTTTGGCTCATTCAGTGTGCTACAATGTGAATGGCTCATACCGTGTGCTACAATGTGAATTTCGGCTCATTCAATGTGCTACAATGTGAATTTCGGCTCATTCAATGTGCTACAATGTGAATTTCGGCTCATTCAGTGTGCTACAATGTGAATTTGGGCTCATTCAGTGTGCTACAATGTGAATTTCAGCTCATTCAGTGTGCTATAATGTGAATTTGGGCTCAGTCAGTGTGCTACAAGGTGAGTTTCGGCTCATTCATTGTGCTACAATGTGAATTTCAGCTCATTCAGTGTGCTACAATGTGAATTCAGCTCATACAGTATGCTACAATGTGAATTTTGGCTCATTCAGTGTGCTACAATGTGAATTTCGGCTCATACAGTGTGCTACAATGTGAATTTCGTCTCAGTCAGTGTGCTACAATGTGAGTTTCGGCTCATTCAGTGTGCTACAATGTGAATTTCGGCTCATTCAGTGTGCTACAATGTGAATTTCGGCTCATTCAGTGTGCTACAATGTGAATTTCAGCTCATACAGTATGCTACAATGTGAATTTCGACTCATTCAGTATGCTACAATGTGAATTTCGGCTCATTCAGTGTGCTACAATGTGAATTTCAGCTCATACAGTATGCTACAATGTGAATTTCGACTCATTCAGTATGCTACAATGTGAATTTCGGCTCAGTCAGTGTGCTACAATGTGAATTTCGGCTCAGTCAGTGTGCTACAATGTGAATTTCGGCTCAGTCAGTGTGCTACAATGTGAGTTTCGGCTCATTCAGTGTGCTACAATGTGAATTTCAGCTCATACAGTATGCTACAATGTGAATTTCGACTCATTCAGTGTGCTATAATGTGAATTTTGGCTCATTCAGTGTGCTATAATGTGAATTTTGGCTCATTCAGTGTGCTACAATGTGAATTTGGGCTCATTCAGTGTGCTATAATGTGATTTTCGGCTCATTCAGTGTGCTATAATCTGAATTTCGGGTCATTCATTGTGCTACAAGGTGAATTTTGGCTCATTCAGTGTGCTACAATGTGAATTTCGGCTCATTCTGTGTGCTATAATGTGAATTTTGGCTCATTCAGTGTGCTACAATGTGAATTTTGGCTCATTCAGTGTGCTATAATGTGAATTTTGGCTCATTCAGTGTGCTACAATGTGAATTTCGGCTCATTCAGTGTGCTACAATGTGAGTTTCGACTCATTCAGTGTGCTATAATGTGAATTTCTGCTCATACAGTGTGCTACAATGTGAATTTCAGCTCATTCAGTGTGCTACAATGTGAATTTGGGCTCATTCAGTGTGCTACAATGTGAATTTCAGCTCATTCAGTGTGCTATAATGTGAATTTCGGCTCATTCAGTGTGCTACAATGTGAATTTCGGCTCAGTCAGTGTGCTACAATGTGAGTTTCGGCTCATTTAGTGTGCTACAATGTGAATTTCGGCTCATTCAGTGTGCTACAATGTGAATTTTGGCTCATTCAGTGTGCTACAATGTGAATTTCGGCTCAGTCAATGTGCTACAATGTGAATTTCGACTCATTCAGTGTGCTACAATGTGAATTTCGGCTCAGTCAGTGTGCTACAATGTGAATTTCGACTCATTCAGTGTGCTATAATGTGAATTTTGGCTCTTTCAGTGTGCTATAATGTGAATTTTAGCTCATTCAGTGTGCTACAATGTGAATTTCGTCTCATTCAGTGTGCAATAATGTGAATTTTGGCTCATACCGTGTGCTACAATGTGAATTTCGGCTCATTCAATGTGCTACAATGTGAATTTTGGCTCATTCAGTGTGCTACAATGTGAATGGCTCATACCGTGTGCTACAATGTGAATTTCGGCTCATTCAATGTGCTACAATGTGAATTTCGGCTCATTCAATGTGCTACAATGTGAATTTCGGCTCATTCAGTGTGCTACAATGTGAATTTGGGCTCATTCAGTGTGCTACAATGTGAATTTCAGCTCATTCAGTGTGCTATAATGTGAATTTGGGCTCAGTCAGTGTGCTACAAGGTGAGTTTCGGCTCATTCATTGTGCTACAATGTGAATTTCAGCTCATTCAGTGTGCTACAATGTGAATTCAGCTCATACAGTATGCTACAATGTGAATTTTGGCTCATTCAGTGTGCTACAATGTGAATTTCGGCTCATACAGTGTGCTACAATGTGAATTTCGTCTCAGTCAGTGTGCTACAATGTGAGTTTCGGCTCATTCAGTGTGCTACAATGTGAATTTCGGCTCATTCAGTGTGCTACAATGTGAATTTCGGCTCATTCAGTGTGCTACAATGTGAATTTCAGCTCATACAGTATGCTACAATGTGAATTTCGACTCATTCAGTATGCTACAATGTGAATTTCGGCTCATTCAGTGTGCTACAATGTGAATTTCAGCTCATACAGTATGCTACAATGTGAATTTCGACTCATTCAGTATGCTACAATGTGAATTTCGGCTCAGTCAGTGTGCTACAATGTGAATTTCGGCTCAGTCAGTGTGCTACAATGTGAATTTCGGCTCATACAGTGTGCTACAATGTGAATTTCGGCTCAGTCAGTGTGCTACAATGTGAGTTTCGGCTCATTCAGTGTGCTACAATGTGAATTTCAGCTCATACAGTATGCTACAATGTGAATTTCGACTCATTCAGTGTGCTATAATGTGAATTTTGGCTCATTCAGTGTGCTATAATGTGAATTTTGGCTCATTCAGTGTGCTACAATGTGAATTTGGGCTCATTCAGTGTGCTATAATGTGATTTTCGGCTCATTCAGTGTGCTATAATCTGAATTTCGGGTCATTCATTGTGCTACAAGGTGAATTTTGGCTCATTCAGTGTGCTACAATGTGAATTTCGGCTCATTCTGTGTGCTATAATGTGAATTTTGGCTCATTCAGTGTGCTACAATGTGAATTTTGGCTCATTCAGTGTGCTATAATGTGAATTTTGGCTCATTCAGTGTGCTACAATGTGAATTTCGGCTCATTCAGTGTGCTACAATGTGAGTTTCGACTCATTCAGTGTGCTATAATGTGAATTTCTGCTCATACAGTGTGCTACAATGTGAATTTCAGCTCATTCAGTGTGCTACAATGTGAATTTGGGCTCATTCAGTGTGCTACAATGTGAATTTCAGCTCATTCAGTGTGCTATAATGTGAATTTCGGCTCATTCAGTGTGCTACAATGTGAATTTCGGCTCAGTCAGTGTGCTACAATGTGAGTTTCGGCTCATTTAGTGTGCTACAATGTGAATTTCGGCTCATTCAGTGTGCTACAATGTGAATTTTGGCTCATTCAGTGTGCTACAATGTGAATTTCGGCTCAGTCAATGTGCTACAATGTGAATTTCGACTCATTCAGTGTGCTACAATGTGAATTTCGGCTCAGTCAGTGTGCTACAATGTGAATTTCGACTCATTCAGTGTGCTACAATGTGAATTTCGACTCATTCAGTATGCTATAATGTGAATTTTGGCTCATTCAGTGTGCTACAATGTGAATTTCGACTCATTCAGTATGCTATAATGTGAATTTTGGCTCATTCAGTGTGCTATAATGTGAATTTTGGCTCATTCAGTGTGCTACAATGTGAATTTCGGCTCATTCAGTGTGCTACAATGTGAATTTTGGCTCATTCAGTGTGCTACAATGTGAATTTCGGCTCAGTCAGTGTGCTACAATGTGAGTTTCGGCTCATTCATTGTGCTACAATGTGAATTTCAGCTCATTCAGTGTGCTACAATGTGAATTTTGGCTCATTCAGTGTGCTATAATGTGAATTTTTGCTCATTCAGTGTGCTATAATGTGAATTTCGGCTCATTCAGTGTGCTACAATGTGAATTTCGGCTCATTCAGTGTGCTACAATGTGAATTTCGGCTCATTCAGTGTGCTACAATGTGAATTTCGGCTCATTCAGTGTCCTACAATGTGAATTTCAGCTCATTCAGTGTGCTACAATGTGAATTTGGGCTCATTCAGTGTGCTACAATGTGAATTTCAGCTCATTCAGTGTGCTATAATGTGAATTTGGGCTCAGTCAGTGTGCTACAAGGTGAGTTTCGGCTCATTCATTGTGCTACAATGTGAATTTCAGCTCATTCAGTGTGCTACAATGTGAATTCAGCTCATACAGTATGCTACAATGTGAATTTTGGCTCATTCAGTGTGCTACAATGTGAATTTCGGCTCATACAGTGTGCTACAATGTGAATTTCGTCTCAGTCAGTGTGCTACAATGTGAGTTTCGGCTCATTCAGTGTGCTACAATGTGAATTTCGGCTCATTCAGTGTGCTACAATGTGAATTTCGGCTCATTCAGTGTGCTACAATGTGAATTTCAGCTCATACAGTATGCTACAATGTGAATTTCGACTCATTCAGTATGCTACAATGTGAATTTCGGCTCATTCAGTGTGCAACAATGTGAATTTCAGCTCATACAGTATGCTACAATGTGAATTTCGACTCATTCAGTATGCTACAATGTGAATTTCGGCTCAGTCAGTGTGCTACAATGTGAATTTCGGCTCAGTCAGTGTGCTACAATGTGAATTTCGGCTCATACAGTGTGCTACAATGTGAATTTCGGCTCAGTCAGTGTGCTACAATGTGAGTTTCGGCTCATTCAGTGTGCTACAATGTGAATTTCAGCTCATACAGTATGCTACAATGTGAATTTCGACTCATTCAGTGTGCTATAATGTGAATTTTGGCTCATTCAGTGTGCTATAATGTGAATTTTGGCTCATTCAGTGTGCTACAATGTGAATTTGGGCTCATTCAGTGTGCTATAATGTGATTTTCGGCTCATTCAGTGTGCTATAATCTGAATTTCGGGTCATTCATTGTGCTACAAGGTGAATTTTGGCTCATTCAGTGTGCTACAATGTGAATTTCGGCTCATTCTGTGTGCTATAATGTGAATTTTGGCTCATTCAGTGTGCTACAATGTGAATTTTGGCTCATTCAGTGTGCTATAATGTGAATTTTGGCTCATTCAGTGTGCTACAATGTGAATTTCGGCTCATTCAGTGTGCTACAATGTGAGTTTCGACTCATTCAGTGTGCTATAATGTGAATTTCTGCTCATACAGTGTGCTACAATGTGAATTTCAGCTCATTCAGTGTGCTACAATGTGAATTTGGGCTCATTCAGTGTGCTACAATGTGAATTTCAGCTCATTCAGTGTGCTATAATGTGAATTTCGGCTCATTCAGTGTGCTACAATGTGAATTTCGCTCAGTCAGTGTGCTACAATGTGAGTTTCGGCTCATTTAGTGTGCTACAATGTGAATTTTGGCTCATTCAGTGTGCTACAATGTGAATTTCGGCTCAGTCAATGTGCTACAATGTGAATTTCGACTCATTCAGTGTGCTACAATGTGAATTTCGGCTCAGTCAGTGTGCTACAATGTGAATTTCGACTCATTCAGTGTGCTACAATGTGAATTTCGACTCATTCAGTATGCTATAATGTGAATTTTGGCTCATTCAGTGTGCTACAATGTGAATTTCGACTCATTCAGTATGCTATAATGTGAATTTTGGCTCATTCAGTGTGCTATAATGTGAATTTTGGCTCATTCAGTGTGCTACAATGTGAATTTCGGCTCATTCAGTGTGCTACAATGTGAATTTTGGCTCATTCAGTGTGCTACAATGTGAATTTCGGCTCAGTCAGTGTGCTACAATGTGAATTTTGACTCATTCAGTGTGCTACAATGTGAATTTCAGCTCAGTCAGTGTGCTATAATATGAATTTCAGCTCATTCAGTGTGCTACAATGTGAATTTCGACTCATTCAGTGTGCTATAATGTGAATTTTGGCTCTTTCAGTGTGCTATAATGTGAATTTTAGCTCATTCAGTGTGCTACAATGTGAATTTCGTCTCATTCAGTGTGCAATAATGTGAATTTTGGCTCATACCGTGTGCTACAATGTGAATTTCGGCTCATTCAATGTGCTACAATGTGAATTTTGGCTCATTCAGTGTGCTACAATGTGAATGGCTCATACCGTGTGCTACAATGTGAATTTCGGCTCATTCAATGTGCTACAATGTGAATTTCGGCTCATTCAATGTGCTACAATGTGAATTTCGGCTCATTCAGTGTGCTACAAGGTGAATCTCGGCTCATTCAGTGTGCTACAATGTGAATTTCGGCTCATTCAATGTGCTACAATGTGAATTTCGGCTCATTCAATGTGCTACAATGTGAATTTCGGCTCATTCAGTGTGCTACAATGTGAATTTCGGCTCATTCAGTGTGCTACAATGTGAATTTCGGCTCATTCAGTGTGCTACAATGTGACTGTCGGCTCATTCAGTGTGCTATAATATGAATTTCGGCTCATACCGTGTGCTACAATGTGACTGTCGGCTCATTCAGTGTGCTATAATATGAATTTTGGCTCATACCGTGTGCTACAATGTGAATTTCGGCTCATTCAGTGTGCTACAATGTGAATTTCGGCTCATTCAGTGTGCTATAATATGAATTTCGGCTCATACCATGTGCTACAATGTGAATTTCGGCTCATTCAATGTGCTGCAATGTGAATTTCGGCTCATTCAGTGTGCTATAATATGAATTTCGGCTCATACCGTGTGCTACAATGCGAATTTCGGCTCAGTCAGTGTGCTACAATGTGAATTTCAGCTCATTCAGTGTGCTACAATGTGAATTTTGACTCATTCAGTGTGCTACAATGTGAATTTCGGCTCGTTCAGTGGGCTACAATGAGAGTTTCGGCTCATTCAGTGTGCTACAATGTGAATGTCAGCTCATTCAGTGTGCTACAATGTGAATTTTGGCTCATTCAGTGTGCTACCATGTGAATTTTCCCTCATTCAGTGTGCTACAATTTGAATTTCGGCTCAGTCAGTGTGCTACAATGTGAGTTTCGGCTCATTCAGTGTGCTACAATGTGAATTTTGGCTCATTCAGTGTGCTACCATGTGAATTTTCCCTCATTCAGTGTGCTACAATTTGAATTTCGGCTCAGTCAGTGTGCTACAATGTGAATGGCTCATACCGTGTGCTACAATGTGAATTTCGGCTCATTCAATGTGCTACAATGTGAATTTCGGCTCATTCAGTGTGCTACAATGTGAATGGCTCATACCGTGTGCTACAATGTGAATTTCGGCTCATTCAATGTGCTACAATGTGAATTTCGGCTCATTCAGTGTGCTACAAGGTGAATCTCTACTCATTCAGTGTGCTACAATGTGAATTTCGTCTCATTCAGTGTGCAATAATGTGAATTTTGTCTCATACCGTGTGCTACAATGTGAATTTCGGCTCTTTCAATGTGCTACAATGTGAATTTCGGCTCATTCAGTGTGCTATAATATGAATTTCGGCTCATACCGTGTGCTACAATGTGAATTTCGGCTCATTCAATGTGCTACAATGTGAATTTCGGCTCATTCAGTGTGTGACAATGTGAATGGCTCATACCGTGTGCTACAATGTGAATTTCGGCTCATTCAATGTGCTACAATGTGAATTTCGGCTCATTCAATGTGCTACAATGTGAATTTCGGCTCATTCAGTGTGCTACAATGTGACTGTCGGCTCATTCAGTGTGCTATAATATGAATTTCGGCTCATACCGTGTGCTACAATGTGACTGTCGGCTCATTCAGTGTGCTATAATATGAATTTCGGCTCATATCGTGTGCTACAATGTGAATTTCGGCTCATTCAGTGTGCTACAATGTGAATTTCGGCTCATTCAGTGTGCTATAATATGAATTTCGGCTCATACCGTGTGCTACAATGTGACTGTCGGCTCATTCAGTGTGCTATAATATGAATTTCGGCTCATACCGTGTGCTACAATGTGAATTTCGGCTCATTCAGTGTGCTACAATGTGAATTTCGACTCATTCAGTGTGCTACAATGTGAATTTCGGCTCAGTCAGTTTGCTACAATGTGAGTTTCGGCTCATTCAGTGTGCTACAATGTGAATTTCGGCTCATTCAGTGGGCTACAATGAGAGTTTCGGCTCATTCAGTGTGCTACAATGTGAATTTCGGCTCATTCAGTGTGCTACAATGTGAATTTTGGCTCATTCAGTGTGCTACCATGTGTATTTTCCCTCATTCAGTGTGCTACAATGTGAATTTCGGCTCAGTCAGTGTGCTACAATGTGAGTTTCGGCTCATTCAGTGTGCTACAATGTGAATTTCAGCTCATTCAGTGTGCTACACTGTGAACTTGGGCTCATTCAGTATGCTACAATGTGAATTTTGGCTCATTCAGTGTGCTATAATGTGATTATCGGCTCATTCAGTGTGCTATAATGTGAATTTCGGGTCATTCAGTGTGCTACAAGGTGAATTTTGGCTCATTCAGTGTGCTACAATGTGAATTTCGGCTCATTCTGTGTGCTATAATGTGAATTTCGGCTCATTCAGTGTGCTACAATGTGAATTTTGGCTCATTCAGTGTGCTATAATGTGAATTTTGGCTCATTCAGTGTGCTACAATGTGAATTTCGGCTCAGTCAGTGTGCTACAATGTGAGTTTCGGCTCATTCATTGTGCTACAATGTGAATTTCAGCTCATTCAGTGTGCTACAATGTGAATTTTGGCTCATTCAGTGTGCTACAATGTGAATTTCGGCTCATTCAGTGTGCTACAATGTGAATTTCGTCTCATTCAGTGTGCTACAATGTGAATTTCGGCTCATTCAGTGTCCTACAATGTGAATTTCAGCTCATTCAGTGTGCTACAATGTGAATTTGGGCTCATTCAGTGTGCTACAATGTGAATTTCAGCTCATTCAGTGTGCTATAATGTGAATTTGGGCTCAGTCAGTGTGCTACAATGTGAGTTTCGGCTCATTCATTGTGCTACAATGTGAATTTCAGCTCATTCAGTGTGCTACAATGTGAATTCAGCTCATACAGTATGCTACAATGTGAATTTTGGCTCATTCAGTGTGCTACAATGTGAATTTCGGCTCATACAGTGTGCTACAATGTGAATTTCGGCTCAGTCAGTGTGCTACAATGTGAGTTTCGGCTCATTCAGTGTGCTACAATGTGAATTTCGGCTCATTCAGTGTGCTACAATGTGAATTTCGGCTCATTCAGTGTGCTACAATGTGAATTTCAGCTCATACAGTATGCTACAATGTGAATTTCGACTCATTCAGTATGCTACAATGTGAATTTCGGCTCATTCAGTGTGCTACAATGTGAATTTCAGCTCATACAGTATGCTACAATGTGAATTTCGACTCATTCAGTATGCTACAATGTGAATTTCGGCTCAGTCAGTGTGCTACAATGTGAATTTCGGCTCAGTCAGTGTGCTACAATGTGAATTTCGGCTCATACAGTGTGCTACAATGTGAATTTCGGCTCAGTCAGTGTGCTACAATGTGAGTTTCGGCTCATTCAGTGTGCTACAATGTGAATTTCAGCTCATACAGTATGCTACAATGTGAATTTCGACTCATTCAGTGTGCTATAATGTGAACTTTGGCTCATTCAGTGTGCTATAATGTGAATTTTGGCTCATTCAGTGTGAAACAATGTGAATTTGGGCTCATTCAGTGTGCTACAATGTGAATTTGGGCTCATTCAGTGTGCTATAATGTGATTTTTGGCTCATTCAGTGTGCTATAATCTGAATTTCGGGTCATTCATTGTGCTACAAGGTGAATTTTGGCTCATTCAGTGTGCTACAATGTGAATTTCGGCTCATTCTGTGTGCTATAATGTGAATTTTGGCTCATTCAGTGTGCTACAATGCGAATTTTGGCTCATTCAGTGTGCTATAATGTGAATTTTGGCTCATTCAGTGTGCTACAATGTGAATTTCGGCTCATTCAGTGTGCTACAATGTGAGTTTCGACTCATTCAGTGTGCTATAATGTGAATTTCTGCTCATACAGTGTGCTACAATGTGAATTTCAGCTCATTCAGTGTGCTACAATGTGAATTTGGGCTCATTCAGTGTGCTACAATGTGAATTTCAGCTCATTCAGTGTGCTATAATGTGAATTTGGGCTCATTCAGTCTGCTACAATGTGAATTTCGGCTCATTCAGTGTGCTACGATGTGAATTTTGGCTCATACAGTATGCTACAAGGTGAATTTCGGCTCTTTCAGTGTGCTACAATGTGAATTTCGGCTCATTCAGTGTGCTACAATGTGAGTTTCGGCTCATTTAGTGTGCTACAATGTGAATTTCGGCTCATTCAGTGTGCTACAATGTGAATTTTGGCTCATTCAGTGTGCTACAATGTGAATTTCGGCTCAGTCAGTGTGCTACAATGTGAATTTCGACTCATTCAGTGTGCAACAATGTGAATTTCGGCTCAGTCAGTGTGCTACAATGTGAATTTCGACTCATTCAGTGTGCTACAATGTGAATTTCGACTCATTCAGTATGCTATAATGTGAATTTTTGGCTCATTCAGTGTGCTACAATGTGAATTTCGACTCATTCAGTATGCTATAATGTGAATTTTGGCTCATTCAGTGTGCTATAATGTGAATTTTGGCTCATTCATTGTGCTACAATGTGAATTTCGGCTCATTCAGTGTGCTACAATGTGAATTTTGGCTCATTCAGTGTGCTACAATGTGAATTTCGGCTCAGTCAGTGTGCTACAATGTGAATTTTGACTCATTCAGTGTGCTACAATGTGAATTTCGGCTCAGTCAGTGTGCTATAATATGAATTTCAGCTCATTCAGTGTGCTACAATGTGAATTTCGACTCATTCAGTGTGCTATAATGTGAATTTTGGCTCATTCAGTGTGCTATAATGTGAATTTTGGCTCATTCAGTGTGCTACAATGTGAATTTCGTCTCATTCAGTGTGCAATAATGTGCATTTTGGCTCATACTGTGTGCTACAATGTGAATTTCGGCTCATTCAATGTGCTACAATGTGAATTTCGGCTCATTCAGTGTGCTACAATGTGAATGGCTCATACCGTGTGCTACAATGTGAATTTCGGCTCATTCAATGTGCTACAATGTGAATTTCGGCTCATTCAGTGTGCTACAAGGTGAATCTCGGCTCATTCAGTGTGCTACAATGTGAATTTCGGCTCATTCAATGTGCTACAATGTGAATTTCGGCTCATTCAGTGTGCTACAATGTGACTGTCGGCTCATTCAGTGTGCTATAATATGAATTTCGGCTCATACCGTGTGCTACAATGTGACTGTCGGCTCATTCAGTGTGCTATAATATGAATTTTGGCTCATACCGTGTGCTACAATGTGAATTTCGGCTCATTCAGTGTGCTACAATGTGAATTTCGGCTCATTCAGTGTGCTATAATATGAATTTCGGCTCATACCATGTGCTACAATGTGAATTTCGGCTCATTCAATGTGCTACAATGTGAATTTCGGCTCATTCAGTGTGCTATAATATGAATTTCGGCTCATACCGTGTGCTACAATGCGAATTTCGGCTCAGTCAGTGTGCTACAATGTGAATTTCAGCTCATTCAGTGTGCTACAATGTGAATTTCGACTCATTCAGTGTGCTACAATGTGAATTTCGGCTCAGTCAGTGTGCTACAATGTGAATTTTGACTCATTCAGTGTGCTACAATGTGAATTTCAGCTCAGTCAGTGTGCTATAATATGAATTTCAGCTCATTCAGTGTGCTACAATGTGAATTTCGACTCATTCAGTGTGCTATAATGTGAATTTTGGCTCTTTCAGTGTGCTATAATGTGAATTTTAGCTCATTCAGTGTGCTACAATGTGAATTTCGTCTCATTCAGTGTGCAATAATGTGAATTTTGGCTCATACCGTGTGCTACAATGTGAATTTCGGCTCATTCAATGTGCTACAATGTGAATTTTGGCTCATTCAGTGTGCTACAATGTGAATGGCTCATACCGTGTGCTACAATGTGAATTTCGGCTCATTCAATGTGCTACAATGTGAATTTCGGCTCATTCAATGTGCTACAATGTGAATTTCGGCTCATTCAGTGTGCTACAATGTGAATTTGGGCTCATTCAGTGTGCTACAATGTGAATTTCAGCTCATTCAGTGTGCTATAATGTGAATTTGGGCTCAGTCAGTGTGCTACAAGGTGAGTTTCGGCTCATTCATTGTGCTACAATGTGAATTTCAGCTCATTCAGTGTGCTACAATGTGAATTCAGCTCATACAGTATGCTACAATGTGAATTTTGGCTCATTCAGTGTGCTACAATGTGAATTTCGGCTCATACAGTGTGCTACAATGTGAATTTCGTCTCAGTCAGTGTGCTACAATGTGAGTTTCGGCTCATTCAGTGTGCTACAATGTGAATTTCGGCTCATTCAGTGTGCTACAATGTGAATTTCGGCTCATTCAGTGTGCTACAATGTGAATTTCAGCTCATACAGTATGCTACAATGTGAATTTCGACTCATTCAGTATGCTACAATGTGAATTTCGGCTCATTCAGTGTGCTACAATGTGAATTTCAGCTCATACAGTATGCTACAATGTGAATTTCGACTCATTCAGTATGCTACAATGTGAATTTCGGCTCAGTCAGTGTGCTACAATGTGAATTTCGGCTCAGTCAGTGTGCTACAATGTGAATTTCGGCTCATACAGTGTGCTACAATGTGAATTTCGGCTCAGTCAGTGTGCTACAATGTGAGTTTCGGCTCATTCAGTGTGCTACAATGTGAATTTCAGCTCATACAGTATGCTACAATGTGAATTTCGACTCATTCAGTGTGCTATAATGTGAATTTTGGCTCATTCAGTGTGCTATAATGTGAATTTTGGCTCATTCAGTGTGCTACAATGTGAATTTGGGCTCATTCAGTGTGCTATAATGTGATTTTCGGCTCATTCAGTGTGCTATAATCTGAATTTCGGGTCATTCATTGTGCTACAAGGTGAATTTTGGCTCATTCAGTGTGCTACAATGTGAATTTCGGCTCATTCTGTGTGCTATAATGTGAATTTTGGCTCATTCAGTGTGCTACAATGTGAATTTTGGCTCATTCAGTGTGCTATAATGTGAATTTTGGCTCATTCAGTGTGCTACAATGTGAATTTCGGCTCATTCAGTGTGCTACAATGTGAGTTTCGACTCATTCAGTGTGCTATAATGTGAATTTCTGCTCATACAGTGTGCTACAATGTGAATTTCAGCTCATTCAGTGTGCTACAATGTGAATTTGGGCTCATTCAGTGTGCTACAATGTGAATTTCAGCTCATTCAGTGTGCTATAATGTGAATTTCGGCTCATTCAGTGTGCTACAATGTGAATTTCGGCTCAGTCAGTGTGCTACAATGTGAGTTTCGGCTCATTTAGTGTGCTACAATGTGAATTTCGGCTCATTCAGTGTGCTACAATGTGAATTTTGGCTCATTCAGTGTGCTACAATGTGAATTTCGGCTCAGTCAATGTGCTACAATGTGAATTTCGACTCATTCAGTGTGCTACAATGTGAATTTCGGCTCAGTCAGTGTGCTACAATGTGAATTTCGACTCATTCAGTGTGCTACAATGTGAATTTCGACTCATTCAGTATGCTATAATGTGAATTTTGGCTCATTCAGTGTGCTACAATGTGAATTTCGACTCATTCAGTATGCTATAATGTGAATTTTGGCTCATTCAGTGTGCTATAATGTGAATTTTGGCTCATTCAGTGTGCTACAATGTGAATTTCGGCTCATTCAGTGTGCTACAATGTGAATTTTGGCTCATTCAGTGTGCTACAATGTGAATTTCGGCTCAGTCAGTGTGCTACAATGTGAGTTTCGGCTCATTCATTGTGCTACAATGTGAATTTCAGCTCATTCAGTGTGCTACAATGTGAATTTTGGCTCATTCAGTGTGCTATAATGTGAATTTTTGCTCATTCAGTGTGCTATAATGTGAATTTCGGCTCATTCAGTGTGCTACAATGTGAATTTCGGCTCATTCAGTGTGCTACAATGTGAATTTCGGCTCATTCAGTGTGCTACAATGTGAATTTCGGCTCATTCAGTGTCCTACAATGTGAATTTCAGCTCATTCAGTGTGCTACAATGTGAATTTGGGCTCATTCAGTGTGCTACAATGTGAATTTCAGCTCATTCAGTGTGCTATAATGTGAATTTGGGCTCAGTCAGTGTGCTACAAGGTGAGTTTCGGCTCATTCATTGTGCTACAATGTGAATTTCAGCTCATTCAGTGTGCTACAATGTGAATTCAGCTCATACAGTATGCTACAATGTGAATTTTGGCTCATTCAGTGTGCTACAATGTGAATTTCGGCTCATACAGTGTGCTACAATGTGAATTTCGTCTCAGTCAGTGTGCTACAATGTGAGTTTCGGCTCATTCAGTGTGCTACAATGTGAATTTCGGCTCATTCAGTGTGCTACAATGTGAATTTCGGCTCATTCAGTGTGCTACAATGTGAATTTCAGCTCATACAGTATGCTACAATGTGAATTTCGACTCATTCAGTATGCTACAATGTGAATTTCGGCTCATTCAGTGTGCTACAATGTGAATTTCAGCTCATACAGTATGCTACAATGTGAATTTCGACTCATTCAGTATGCTACAATGTGAATTTCGGCTCAGTCAGTGTGCTACAATGTGAATTTCGGCTCAGTCAGTGTGCTACAATGTGAATTTCGGCTCATACAGTGTGCTACAATGTGAATTTCGGCTCAGTCAGTGTGCTACAATGTGAGTTTCGGCTCATTCAGTGTGCTACAATGTGAATTTCAGCTCATACAGTATGCTACAATGTGAATTTCGACTCATTCAGTGTGCTATAATGTGAATTTTGGCTCATTCAGTGTGCTATAATGTGAATTTTGGCTCATTCAGTGTGCTACAATGTGAATTTGGGCTCATTCAGTGTGCTATAATGTGATTTTCGGCTCATTCAGTGTGCTATAATCTGAATTTCGGGTCATTCATTGTGCTACAAGGTGAATTTTGGCTCATTCAGTGTGCTACAATGTGAATTTCGGCTCATTCTGTGTGCTATAATGTGAATTTTGGCTCATTCAGTGTGCTACAATGTGAATTTTGGCTCATTCAGTGTGCTATAATGTGAATTTTGGCTCATTCAGTGTGCTACAATGTGAATTTCGGCTCATTCAGTGTGCTACAATGTGAGTTTCGACTCATTCAGTGTGCTATAATGTGAATTTCTGCTCATACAGTGTGCTACAATGTGAATTTCAGCTCATTCAGTGTGCTACAATGTGAATTTGGGCTCATTCAGTGTGCTACAATGTGAATTTCAGCTCATTCAGTGTGCTATAATGTGAATTTCGGCTCATTCAGTGTGCTACAATGTGAATTTCGGCTCAGTCAGTGTGCTACAATGTGAGTTTCGGCTCATTTAGTGTGCTACAATGTGAATTTCGGCTCATTCAGTGTGCTACAATGTGAATTTTGGCTCATTCAGTGTGCTACAATGTGAATTTCGGCTCAGTCAATGTGCTACAATGTGAATTTCGACTCATTCAGTGTGCTACAATGTGAATTTCGGCTCAGTCAGTGTGCTACAATGTGAATTTCGACTCATTCAGTGTGCTACAATGTGAATTTCGACTCATTCAGTATGCTATAATGTGAATTTTGGCTCATTCAGTGTGCTACAATGTGAATTTCGACTCATTCAGTATGCTATAATGTGAATTTTGGCTCATTCAGTGTGCTATAATGTGAATTTTGGCTCATTCAGTGTGCTACAATGTGAATTTCGGCTCATTCAGTGTGCTACAATGTGAATTTTGGCTCATTCAGTGTGCTACAATGTGAATTTCGGCTCAGTCAGTGTGCTACAATGTGAATTTTGACTCATTCAGTGTGCTACAATGTGAATTTCAGCTCAGTCAGTGTGCTACAATGTGAATTTCGTCTCATTCAGTGTGCTACAATGTGAATTTTGGCTCATTCAGTGTGCTACAATGTGAATGGCTCATACCGTGTGCTACAATGTGAATTTCGGCTCATTCAATGTGCTACAATGTGAATTTCGGCTCATTCAATGTGCTACAATGTGAATTTCGGCTCATTCAGTGTGCTACAAGGTGAATCTCGGCTCATTCAGTGTGCTACAATGTGAATTTCGGCTCATTCAATGTGCTACAATGTGAATTTCGGCTCATTCAATGTGCTACAATGTGAATTTCGGCTCATTCAGTGTGCTACAATGTGAATTTCGGCTCATTCAGTGTGCTACAATGTGAATTTCGGCTCATTCAGTGTGCTACAATGTGACTGTCGGCTCATTCAGTGTGCTATAATATGAATTTCGGCTCATACCGTGTGCTACAATGTGACTGTCGGCTCATTCAGTGTGCTATAATATGAATTTTGGCTCATACCGTGTGCTACAATGTGAATTTCGGCTCATTCAGTGTGCTACAATGTGAATTTCGGCTCATTCAGTGTGCTATAATATGAATTTCGGCTCATACCATGTGCTACAATGTGAATTTCGGCTCATTCAATGTGCTGCAATGTGAATTTCGGCTCATTCAGTGTGCTATAATATGAATTTCGGCTCATACCGTGTGCTACAATGCGAATTTCGGCTCAGTCAGTGTGCTACAATGTGAATTTCAGCTCATTCAGTGTGCTACAATGTGAATTTTGACTCATTCAGTGTGCTACAATGTGAATTTCGGCTCGTTCAGTGGGCTACAATGAGAGTTTCGGCTCATTCAGTGTGCTACAATGTGAATGTCAGCTCATTCAGTGTGCTACAATGTGAATTTTGGCTCATTCAGTGTGCTACCATGTGAATTTTCCCTCATTCAGTGTGCTACAATTTGAATTTCGGCTCAGTCAGTGTGCTACAATGTGAGTTTCGGCTCATTCAGTGTGCTACAATGTGAATTTTGGCTCATTCAGTGTGCTACCATGTGAATTTTCCCTCATTCAGTGTGCTACAATTTGAATTTCGGCTCAGTCAGTGTGCTACAATGTGAATGGCTCATACCGTGTGCTACAATGTGAATTTCGGCTCATTCAATGTGCTACAATGTGAATTTCGGCTCATTCAGTGTGCTACAATGTGAATGGCTCATACCGTGTGCTACAATGTGAATTTCGGCTCATTCAATGTGCTACAATGTGAATTTCGGCTCATTCAGTGTGCTACAAGGTGAATCTCTACTCATTCAGTGTGCTACAATGTGAATTTCGTCTCATTCAGTGTGCAATAATGTGAATTTTGTCTCATACCGTGTGCTACAATGTGAATTTCGGCTCTTTCAATGTGCTACAATGTGAATTTCGGCTCATTCAGTGTGCTATAATATGAATTTCGGCTCATACCGTGTGCTACAATGTGAATTTCGGCTCATTCAATGTGCTACAATGTGAATTTCGGCTCATTCAGTGTGTGACAATGTGAATGGCTCATACCGTGTGCTACAATGTGAATTTCGGCTCATTCAATGTGCTACAATGTGAATTTCGGCTCATTCAATGTGCTACAATGTGAATTTCGGCTCATTCAGTGTGCTACAATGTGACTGTCGGCTCATTCAGTGTGCTATAATATGAATTTCGGCTCATACCGTGTGCTACAATGTGACTGTCGGCTCATTCAGTGTGCTATAATATGAATTTCGGCTCATATCGTGTGCTACAATGTGAATTTCGGCTCATTCAGTGTGCTACAATGTGAATTTCGGCTCATTCAGTGTGCTATAATATGAATTTCGGCTCATACCGTGTGCTACAATGTGACTGTCGGCTCATTCAGTGTGCTATAATATGAATTTCGGCTCATACCGTGTGCTACAATGTGAATTTCGGCTCATTCAGTGTGCTACAATGTGAATTTCGACTCATTCAGTGTGCTACAATGTGAATTTCGGCTCAGTCAGTTTGCTACAATGTGAGTTTCGGCTCATTCAGTGTGCTACAATGTGAATTTCGGCTCATTCAGTGGGCTACAATGAGAGTTTTGGCTCATTCAGTGTGCTACAATGTGAATTTCGGCTCATTCAGTGTGCTACAATGTGAATTTTGGCTCATTCAGTGTGCTACCATGTGTATTTTCCCTCATTCAGTGTGCTACAATGTGAATTTCGGCTCAGTCAGTGTGCTACAATGTGAGTTTCGGCTCATTCAGTGTGCTACAATGTGAATTTCAGCTCATTCAGTGTGCTACACTGTGAACTTGGGCTCATTCAGTATGCTACAATGTGAATTTTGGCTCATTCAGTGTGCTATAATGTGATTATCGGCTCATTCAGTGTGCTATAATGTGAATTTCGGGTCATTCAGTGTGCTACAAGGTGAATTTTGGCTCATTCAGTGTGCTACAATGTGAATTTCGGCTCATTCTGTGTGCTATAATGTGAATTTCGGCTCATTCAGTGTGCTACAATGTGAATTTTGGCTCATTCAGTGTGCTATAATGTGAATTTTGGCTCATTCAGTGTGCTACAATGTGAATTTCGGCTCAGTCAGTGTGCTACAATGTGAGTTTCGGCTCATTCATTGTGCTACAATGTGAATTTCAGCTCATTCAGTGTGCTACAATGTGAATTTTGGCTCATTCAGTGTGCTACAATGTGAATTTCGGCTCATTCAGTGTGCTACAATGTGAATTTCGTCTCATTCAGTGTGCTACAATGTGAATTTCGGCTCATTCAGTGTCCTACAATGTGAATTTCAGCTCATTCAGTGTGCTACAATGTGAATTTGGGCTCATTCAGTGTGCTACAATGTGAATTTCAGCTCATTCAGTGTGCTATAATGTGAATTTGGGCTCAGTCAGTGTGCTACAATGTGAGTTTCGGCTCATTCATTGTGCTACAATGTGAATTTCAGCTCATTCAGTGTGCTACAATGTGAATTCAGCTCATACAGTATGCTACAATGTGAATTTTGGCTCATTCAGTGTGCTACAATGTGAATTTCGGCTCATACAGTGTGCTACAATGTGAATTTCGGCTCAGTCAGTGTGCTACAATGTGAGTTTCGGCTCATTCAGTGTGCTACAATGTGAATTTCGGCTCATTCAGTGTGCTACAATGTGAATTTCGGCTCATTCAGTGTGCTACAATGTGAATTTCAGCTCATACAGTATGCTACAATGTGAATTTCGACTCATTCAGTATGCTACAATGTGAATTTCGGCTCATTCAGTGTGCTACAATGTGAATTTCAGCTCATACAGTATGCTACAATGTGAATTTCGACTCATTCAGTATGCTACAATGTGAATTTCGGCTCAGTCAGTGTGCTACAATGTGAATTTCGGCTCAGTCAGTGTGCTACAATGTGAATTTCGGCTCATACAGTGTGCTACAATGTGAATTTCGGCTCAGTCAGTGTGCTACAATGTGAGTTTCGGCTCATTCAGTGTGCTACAATGTGAATTTCAGCTCATACAGTATGCTACAATGTGAATTTCGACTCATTCAGTGTGCTATAATGTGAACTTTGGCTCATTCAGTGTGCTATAATGTGAATTTTGGCTCATTCAGTGTGAAACAATGTGAATTTGGGCTCATTCAGTGTGCTACAATGTGAATTTGGGCTCATTCAGTGTGCTATAATGTGATTTTTGGCTCATTCAGTGTGCTATAATCTGAATTTCGGGTCATTCATTGTGCTACAAGGTGAATTTTGGCTCATTCAGTGTGCTACAATGTGAATTTCGGCTCATTCTGTGTGCTATAATGTGAATTTTGGCTCATTCAGTGTGCTACAATGTGAATTTTGGCTCATTCAGTGTGCTATAATGTGAATTTTGGCTCATTCAGTGTGCTACAATGTGAATTTCGGCTCATTCAGTGTGCTACAATGTGAGTTTCGACTCATTCAGTGTGCTATAATGTGAATTTCTGCTCATACAGTGTGCTACAATGTGAATTTCAGCTCATTCAGTGTGCTACAATGTGAATTTGGGCTCATTCAGTGTGCTACAATGTGAATTTCAGCTCATTCAGTGTGCTATAATGTGAATTTGGGCTCATTCAGTCTGCTACAATGTGAATTTCGGCTCATTCAGTGTGCTACGATGTGAATTTTGGCTCATACAGTATGCTACAAGGTGAATTTCGGCTCTTTCAGTGTGCTACAATGTGAATTTCGGCTCATTCAGTGTGCTACAATGTGAGTTTCGGCTCATTTAGTGTGCTACAATGTGAATTTCGGCTCATTCAGTGTGCTACAATGTGAATTTTGGCTCATTCAGTGTGCTACAATGTGAATTTCGGCTCAGTCAGTGTGCTACAATGTGAATTTCGACTCATTCAGTGTGCAACAATGTGAATTTCGGCTCAGTCAGTGTGCTACAATGTGAATTTCGACTCATTCAGTGTGCTACAATGTGAATTTCGACTCATTCAGTATGCTATAATGTGAATTTTTGGCTCATTCAGTGTGCTACAATGTGAATTTCGACTCATTCAGTATGCTATAATGTGAATTTTGGCTCATTCAGTGTGCTATAATGTGAATTTTGGCTCATTCATTGTGCTACAATGTGAATTTCGGCTCATTCAGTGTGCTACAATGTGAATTTTGGCTCATTAAGTGTGCTACAATGTGAATTTCGGCTCAGTCAGTGTGCTACAATGTGAATTTTGACTCATTCAGTGTGCTACAATGTGAATTTCGGCTCAGTCAGTGTGCTATAATATGAATTTCAGCTCATTCAGTGTGCTACAATGTGAATTTCGACTCATTCAGTGTGCTATAATGTGAATTTTGGCTCATTCAGTGTGCTATAATGTGAATTTTGGCTCATTCAGTGTGCTACAATGTGAATTTCGTCTCATTCAGTGTGCAATAATGTGCATTTTGGCTCATACTGTGTGCTACAATGTGAATTTCGGCTCATTCAATGTGCTACAATGTGAATTTCGGCTCATTCAGTGTGCTACAATGTGAATGGCTCATACCGTGTGCTACAATGTGAATTTCGGCTCATTCAATGTGCTACAATGTGAATTTCGGCTCATTCAGTGTGCTACAAGGTGAATCTCGGCTCATTCAGTGTGCTACAATGTGAATTTCGGCTCATTCAATGTGCTACAATGTGAATTTCGGCTCATTCAGTGTGCTACAATGTGACTGTCGGCTCATTCAGTGTGCTATAATATGAATTTCGGCTCATACCGTGTGCTACAATGTGACTGTCGGCTCATTCAGTGTGCTATAATATGAATTTTGGCTCATACCGTGTGCTACAATGTGAATTTCGGCTCATTCAGTGTGCTACAATGTGAATTTCGGCTCATTCAGTGTGCTATAATATGAATTTCGGCTCATACCATGTGCTACAATGTGAATTTCGGCTCATTCAATGTGCTACAATGTGAATTTCGGCTCATTCAGTGTGCTATAATATGAATTTCGGCTCATACCGTGTGCTACAATGCGAATTTCGGCTCAGTCAGTGTGCTACAATGTGAATTTCAGCTCATTCAGTGTGCTACAATGTGAATTTCGACTCATTCAGTGTGCTACAATGTGAATTTCGGCTCGTTCAGTGGGCTACAATGAGAGTTTCGGCTCATTCAGTGTGCTACAATGTGAATGTCAGCTCATTCAGTGTGCTACAATGTGAATTTTGGCTCATTCAGTGTGCTACCATGTGAATTTTCCCTCATTCAGTGTGCTACAATTTGAATTTCGGCTCAGTCAGTGTGCTTCAATGTGAGTTTCGGCTCATTCAGTGTGCTACAATGTGAATTTTGGCTCGTTCAGTGTGCTACCATGTGAATTTTCCCTCATTCAGTGTGCTACAATTTGAATTTCGGCTCAGTCAGTGTGCTACAATGTGAATTTCAGCTCATTCAGTGTGCTACAATGTGAATTTGGGCTCATTCAGTGTGCTACAATGTGAATTTGGGCTCATTCAGTGTGCTACAATGTGAATTTGGGCTAATTCAGTGTGCTACAATGTGAATTTGGGCTCATTCAGTGTGCTATAATGTGAATTTGGGCTCATTCAGTGTGCTATAATGTGAATTTGGGCTCATTCAGTGTGCTATAATGTGAATTTGGGCTCAGTCAGTGTGCTACAATGTGAATTTGGGCTCAGTCAGTGTGCTATAATGTGATTTTCGGCTCATTCAGTGTGCTAGAATCTGAATTTCGGGTCATTCAGTGTGCTACAAGGTGAATTTTGGCTCATTCAGTGTGCTACAATGTGAATTTCGGCTCATTCTGTGTGCTATAATGTGAATTTCGGCTCATTCAGTGTGCTACAAGGTGAATTTCGGCTCATTCAGTGTGCTATAATGTGAATTTCGGCTCATTCAGTAAGCTACAATGTGAATTTTGGCTCATTCAGTGTGCTACAAGGTGTATTTCGGCTCATTCAGTGTGCTACAAGGTGAATTTCGGCTCATTCAGTGTGCTACAATGTGAATTTGTGCTCATTCAGTGTGCTACAATGTGAATTTCGGCTCATTCAGTGTGCTACAAGGTGAATTTCGGCTCATACAGTGTGCTACAATGTGAATTTCGACTCATTCAGTGTGCTATAATGTGAATTTCGACTCATTCAGTATGCTACAATGTGAATTTCGACTCATTCAGTATGCTATAATGTGAATTTTGGCTCATTCAGTGTGCTACAATGTAAATTTTGGCTCATTCAGTGTGCTACAATGTGAATTTCGGCTCATTCAGTGTGCTACAATGTGAATGTCGACTTATTCAGTGTGCTACAATGTGAATTTTGGCTCATTCAGTGTGCAATAATGTAAATTTTGGCTCATACCGTGTGCTACAATGTGAATTTTGGCTCATTCAATGTGCTACAATGTGAATTTCGGCTCATTCAGTGTACTATAATATGAATTTCGGCTCATACCGTGTGCTACAATGTGAATTTCGGCTCATTCAATGTGCTACAATGTGAATTTCGGCTCATTCAGTGTGCTACAATGTGAATGGCTCATACCGTGTGCTACAATGTGAATTTCGGCTAATTCAATGTGCTACAATGTGAATTTCGGCTCATTCAGTGTGCTACAAGGTGAATGTCGACTCATGCAGTGTGCTACAATGTGAATTTCGGCTCATTCAGTGTGCAATAATGTGAATTTTGGCTCATACCGTGTGCTACAATGTGAATTTCGGCTCATTCAATGTGCTACAATGTGAATTTCGGCTCATTCAGTGTGCTACAATGTGAATGGCTCATACCGTGTGCTACAATGAGAATTTCGGCTCATTCAACGTGCTACAATGTGAATTTCGGCTCATTCAGTGTGCTATAATATGAATTTCGGCTCATACCGTGTGCTACAATGTGAATTTCGGCTCATTCAGTGTGCTACAATGTGAATGGCTCATACCGTGTGCTACAATGTGAATTTCGGCTCATTCAGTGTGCTATAATATGAATTTCGTCTCATACCGTGTGCTACAATGTGAATTTCGACTCATTCAGTGTGCTACAATGTGAATTTCGGCTCATTCGGTGTGCTATAATATGAATTTCGGCTCATACCGTGTGCTACAATGTGACTGTCGGCTCATTCAGTGTGCTATAATATGAATTTCGGCTCATTCAGTGTGCTACAAGGTGAATTTCGGCTCATTCAGTGTGCTACAAGGTGAATTTCGGCTCATTCAGTGTGCTACAATGTGAATTTCGGCTCATTCAATGTGCTACAATGTGAATTTCGGCTCATACCGTGTGCTACAATGTGAATTTTGGCTCATTCAGTGTGCTACAATGTGAATTTCGGCTCATTCAATGTGCTACAATGTGAATTTTGGCTCATTCAGTGTGCTACAATGTGAATTTCGGCTCATTCAGTGTGCTACAATGTGAATTTTGGCTCGTACCATGTGTTATAGTGTGAATTTCGGCTCGTACAGTGTGCTATAATGTGAATTTCGGCTTGTACCGTGTGCTATAATGTGAAAGGGGCACCAGTACTAGATAGTATAAGGGGTTCTACTACACTGGATATGCCCCCTTTTGGATGACCACACCCCCTTTTCTGGAGCGCGCGCGCATAATTGCGTCCTTGACTCTTGCATACCCCCACTTAAAAATTTCCACTTCGACCACTATATATATATATATATATATATATATATATATATATATATACGTGCATACATACAAAAGTCCCGGCACTCCTCTTAAGGTAAATACGTGCTGTGGTGCCCTCCCTGGGGAATGAATCCTCTATGCATAAACGTGGAAGAAAGGCGGCACTCGGACAGTATATATATACATATATATATATATATATATATAAAAAATATAATTATTTTTTTCATTTGGTTTTCTTTGAGGGAGGGGGGGGGGGGATTTGCTGAAGATTTGCCTATGGTGCTGGGAAACCTTGCACCGGCCCTGGTAGTATGTATATGTGTACTGTGTATGCAGGTCTCTGTATATATATATGTGTACTGTATGTAGTATGTATATGTGTACTGTAAGTATGTATATGTGTACTGTATGTATGTATATGTGTACTGTATGTAGTATGTATATGTGTACTGTGTATGCAGGTCTCTGTATATATATATATATATATATATGTGTACTGTATGTAGTATGTTTATGTGTACTGTATGTATATATATATATGTGTGTGTACTGTATGTAGTATGTATATGTGTACTATATGTATGTATATGTGTACTGTATGTAGTATGTATATGTGTACTGTATGTATGCATGTATGTATATGTGTACTGTATGTATGTATGTATGTATGTGTGTGTGTATGTATGTAGTATGTATATGTGTACTGTATGTATGTATATGTGTACTGTATGTAGTATGTATATGTGTACTGTATGTATGTATATGTGTACTGTATGTGTGTATATATATATATATATATATATGTGTGTGTACTGTATGTAGTATGTATATGTGTACTGTATGTATGTATGTATGTATATGTGTACTGTCTGTAGTATGTATATGTGTACTGTATGTATATGTGTACTGTATGTAGTATGTATATGTGTACTGTATGTATGTATATGTGTACTGTATGTATGTATGTATATGTGTACTGTATGTAGTATGTATATGTGTACTGTGTATGCAAGTCTCTGTATGTATATGTGTACTGTATGTAGTATGTATATGTGTACTGTGTATGCAGGTCTCTGTATATATATGTGTACTGTATGTAGTATGTATATGTGTACTGTATGTATGTATATATGTACTGTATGTATATGTGTACTGTATGTATATGTGTACTGTATGTAGTATGTATATGTGTACTGTGTGTGTCTGTGTAAGTGTATGCAGGTCTCTGTATGTAGTATGTATATGTGTACTGTGTATGCAGGTCTCTGTATATATATGTGTACTGTATGTAGTATGTATATGTGTACTGTATGTATGTATATGTGTACTGTATGTATGTATATGTGTACTGTATGTAGTATGTATATGTGTACTGTATATGCAGGTCTCTGTATATATATGTGTACTGTATGTAGTATGTATATGTGTACTGTATGTATGTATATGTGTACTGTATGTATATGTGTACTGTGTATGCAGGTCTCTGTATATATATGTGTACTGTATGTAGTATGTATATGTGTACTGCATGTATGTATATGTGTACTGTATGTAGTATGTATATGTGTACTGTGTGTGTCTGTGTAAGTGTATGCAGGTCTCTGTATATATATATATATGTGTGTACTGTATGTAGTATGTATATGTGTACTGTATGTATGTATATGTGTACTGTATGTAATATGTATATGTGTACTGTATGTATGTATGTATGTATGTATGTATGTATGTATGTAGTATGTATATGTGTACTGTATGTAGTATGTATATGTGTACTGTATGTAGTATGTATATGTGTACTGTATGTATGCATATGTGTACTGTATGTAGTATGTATATGTGTACTGTATGTATGTATGTATGTATGTATGTATGTATGTGTACTGTATGTATATGTGTACTGTATGTATGTATATGTGTACTGTATGTATGTATATGTGTACTGTATGTAGTATGTATATGTGTATGTACTGTGTGTGTCTGTGTAAGTGTATGCAGGTCTCTGTATGTATGGGTATACGCGCTGTCAGTCTGGCTGCGGGTCCGCGGTCCGGCCACAGGGTGGCGGCAGAGAGCTCGCCCCGTGTCGCTGCCTCTGATACTTTGTATCACTCCCGGAAAGTTACTAGTTTGCTGAGAGTCAGCGAGAGAGCAGCAGCCGGAGCCGGGCGGAGGATCTCACACACCGGGGCCAGACACCGACACCACCGGCAGCATACACTCAGGTAACCGGGGCTCACACACCGACACCTCCCGCAGCATACACTTAGTTAACCGGGGCTCACACACCGACACCTCCCGCAGCATACACCCAGGTAACCGGGGGACGGTGGTGCTATGAGAGGGCAACTTCTCACACTGTGCCCGGATCTCTGCGCTCTCCTTACTGCGGCACCTGTGCTCCGAGAGCCGGCTGCTGGGGAGAGATTCCCCGGGGGCTCAGCACTGGTTACAGCAGGTGTGTGTGTGTGTGTGTGTGTGTGTGTGTGTGTGTGTGTGTGTGTGTGTGTGTGTGTGTGTGTGTGTGTGCAGTGTGTGTGTGAGAGCAGTGTGTGTCTTGGGACACGTGTGTACACTACATGTGTCTGCCCTAAATGATCTTCCTGTGTGTGGTTTCCTAGGTGCCCTGTGACTGATCTGTGTGATATGGTCTGGTTACAGCCTGAGCTGTGTGACTGCGTTGTCTGGTTGTTACAGCCTGAGCTGTGTGACTGTGTTGTCTGGTTACAGCCTGAGCTGTGTGACTGTGTTGTCTGGTTACAGCCTGTGCTGTGTGACTGTGTTGTCTGGTTACAGCCTGAGCTGTGTGACTGTGTTGTCTAGTTACAGCCTGAGCTGTGTGACTGTGCGCCTGAGCTGTGTGACTGTGTTGTCTGGTTACAGCCTGAGCTGTGTGACTGCGCGCCTGAGCTGTGTGACTGTGTTGTCTGGTTACAGCCTGAGCTGTGTGACTGTGTGGTCTGGTTACAGCCTGAGCTGTGTGACTGTGCGCCTGAGCTGTGTGACTGTGCGGTCTGGTTACAGCCTGAGCTGTGTGACTGTGTGGTCTGGTTACAGCCTGAGCTGTGTGACTGTGCGCCTGAGCTGTGTGACTGTGCGGTCTGGTTACAGCCTGAGCTGTGTGACTGTGTGGTCTGGTTACAGCCTGAGCTGTGTGACTGTGTGGTCTGGTTACAGCCTGAGCTGTGTGACTGTGTGGTCTGGTTACAGCCTGAGCTGTGTGACTGTGTGGTCTGGTTACAGCCTGAGCTGTGTGACTGTGTGGTCTGGTTACAGCCTGAGCTGTGTGACTGTGCGCCTGAGCTGTGTGACTGTGCGCCTGAGCTGTGTGACTGTGCGCCTGAGCTATGTGACTGTGCGCCTGAGCTGTGTGACTGTGTGGTCTGGTTACAGCCTGAGCTGTGTGACTGTGTGGTCTGGTTACAGCCTGAGCTGTGTGACTGTGTGGTCTGGTTACAGCCTGAGCTGTGTGACTGTGTGGTCTGGTTACAGCCTGAGCTGTGTGACTGTGTGGTCTGGTTACAGCCTGAGCTGTGTGACTGTGTGGTCTGGTTACAGCCTGAGCTGTGTGACTGTGCGCCTGAGCTGTGTGACTGTGCGGTCTGGTTACAGCCTGAGCTGTGTGACTGTGCGCCTGAGCTGTGTGACTGTGCGGTCTGGTTACAGCCTGAGCTGTGTGACTGTGCGGTCTGGTTACAGCCTGAGCTGTGTGACTGTGCGGTCTGGTTACAGCCTGAGCTGTGTGACTGTGCGGTCTGGGTACAGCCTGAGCTGTGTGACTGTGCGGTCTGGGTACAGCCTGAGCTGTGTGACTGTGCGGTCTGGGTACAGCCTGAGCTGTGTGACTGTGCGGTCTGGGTACAGCCTGAACTATGTGACTGTGCGGTCTGATTAAATTAGATCCTGTCACTAAATTTTATATTTTTGTAACGTGGGAGTAAACTGCAGCACCCAGAGGAAACCCACACACAAACATGGGGAGAACATACAAACGCTAGGCCGATAGGATCTGTCCTGTGTATACGCTCTGGGTGCTGCGCAGGATCTGTGGCTGAGTTCTGGGTGCTGCGCAGGATCTGTCTTGTGTGTGCGTTCTGGGTGCTGCGCAGGATCTGTGGCTGCGTTCTGGGTGCTGCGCAGGATCTGTCTTGTGTATGCGCTGTGGGTGCTGCGCAGGATCTGTCTTGTGTATGCGCTGTGGGTGCTGCACAGGATCTGTGGCTGCGTTCTGGGTGCTGCGCAGGATCTGTGGCTGCGTTCTGGGTGCTGCGCAGGATCTGTGGCTGCGTTCTGGGTGTTGCGCAGGATCTGTGGCTGCGTAGGATCTGTGGCTGCGTTCTGGGTGCTGCACAGGATCTGTGGCTGCGTTCTGGGTGCTGCGCAGGGTCTGTCTTGTGTATGCGCTGTGGGTGCTGCACAGGATCTGTGGCTGCGTTCTGGGTGCTGCGCAGGATCTATGTATCTGTTCTGTTACCTGCGTTGCACTGAGTAAGATGACTTGTGTCTGGATGATCATTTCGGGCTCAGTCTGCAGCCGGCTGCTCGCTGTCCCGGTGTCTGATCCTTCTTATGTTATCTGTCGCCATACGCTGGGGCGTGATGAGACCTGGTCTCTACCTTCCTGTCGGCAGCGCACATACGTGCTGGGAGCTGTGCCTGTCTCTGTGCTGGCTGCGGGAGCTCCCTGTTACCCAGCATCCCACAGCCTGCATGCAGCCAATCAATCACTAGGAACGAGTGACATCACTGAGACATGAGGCACTTTGTGTGTTGTGCCTCTCATCTAATTCATCCTCTGTATACTTTATCTTGCTTCCTCTCTGTTATGTACAACCCTGTGTAACCCAGAATAAACCCTGGAGCGTAGGCTCCTGCTGGTACAGTGCTGTATAAACCCTGGAGCGTAGGCTCCTGCTGGTACAGTGCTGTATAAACCCTGGAGCGTAGGCTCCTGCTGGTACAGTGCTGTATAAACCCTGGAGCGTAGGCTCCTGCTGGTACAGTGCTGTATAAACCCTGGAGCGTAGGCTCCTGCTGGTACAGTGCTGTATAAACCCTGGAGCGTAGGCTCCTGCTGGTACAGTGCTGAGTAACTGTATAATATCACTGTAACAAATACATATTCCCTGATGTAGACTGTGATGGACCTGGGGGAGCTCTGAATTCCTGGCCACTCCCAGCTGCCGACTGACTGCGTCGTCCCCCAGGTTATGTAAACACGTGCTGCTCCCTGCGGCTTTATTACATAACTGTTTATTATAATAATAGCAATGAGATTCCTGGACCTAATGGGATGAGGAGATAGGAATGAGTGTCGGCACTCGGGGCGTGTGAGTGTTACCGGTGTGAGTAAGGACTCGGCAGAGGAGCGTCAGAGTCTTTTCTGCTCAGTTGTACACCGTGTAAGCAGCCTGAACCTATAGCTATAATAGCGTGGGCTGCCCATTCGCCAGGACGCGGCGCCATCCTTCCGACATGTCGGGTGTGATAGAGAAGATCTGCAATGTCTAGGTCCACGTGCTTTTTCTGCATTTTTGGGGTTAGTGTGGATAGTTTTGGCATCTGGGACCACGAATTGTAGAAACGCGTCTGCTCGCCTCGCTTCCAACGCGGTGTCTCACTCCGCTCAACACAAGGTTACTAAAGGTTATGATTTCTTATAGGGACAGTCAAGGATGGAAAAAGTCCAAAAACATAACAGCCCCTCCCCCCCTCCACCCACACACAACCGATTCATGACTGTCAACCTGAATATTGCAGATCTATAGTCCGGACCCCGGACAGGCCGGCGGTTTCTCTGGTTCA
This sequence comes from Pseudophryne corroboree, assembly GCF_028390025.1. Classification (NCBI taxonomy): domain Eukaryota; kingdom Metazoa; phylum Chordata; class Amphibia; order Anura; family Myobatrachidae; genus Pseudophryne; species Pseudophryne corroboree. The sequence continues at coordinate 3,660,969 of NC_086454.1, forward strand.
GACTTTCACCTCTTTGCTGATCACAGTATGGAGAACGTCTCTCTGCTCCGCGCTGGACACTGTCCCAGTGGGTTCACTACGATATGCCGGCGGTCGGGCTCCCGGCGACCAGCATACCGGTGCCGGGAGCCCGACCGCCGGCTTACCAACAGTGTGGCGAGCGCAAATGAGCCCCTTGCGGGCTCGCTGCGCTCGCCACGCTACAGGCACGGTGGCGGGCTAAGCGCGCCACACTATTTTATTCTCCCTCCAGGGGGGTCGTGGACCCCCGCGAGGGAGAATAAGTGTCGGTATGCCGGCTGTCGGGATCCCGTCAGTCGGCATACTGAAGACCACCCGTCCCAGTGACCTTGTGTTCTGGCTCATTGTCCCACGCAGCTTACCTGTGCTGGAGGTGCTCACCTGGGCCCTGGCTGAGCGGTGTACGGTTACACAGGCAGCAGGGACAGGTGAGTTTTCTCCTTTCTGTTTCCCTGTGAGCGGAGAGTGAATCACCCTGAATGGGCGCACACACCTGTACCTGCCTACCTGTGACTAGGGCACGGCTCAGCACCTGGGTCCTGGCGCTTGCTATGTTCTGCAGAAGCTTCTGATCACTGACCCCTGAGTCTGCTCCTATGAATAACATGTGGAGGTCATACATGAAGCAGTGATGTTTCGGGGTGAGCTGCTGTTCCGTCACGTCTTGTGTAATAACAGCACCATAGGGATCAGTCCTCTTTGCTGTAAGGCTGGTGTGGCATGGAAAGGCGCGTGGGTGCCCATCGTGTGCAGGGCTGAGCGGGCAGGTCCACGTGGGCTCTGGTTTGTGCTCCCTCGGCCAGGAGCCAGATAAGTTCAACAACAGAACGAGGGTTACACATTAACTTTGTGCGGCCGCTGTGAGAGCCAGCCAGTGTTACGCTCTGCAGATCCTCGCACCTCTCCCTGGCTACACTCACAGTAACCGTATTATATTGTTGTGGAAGAAATTCTGCAGACCATCGCACACACTGTGGCTGGGACCTGGTAAACTGCTGCCCCACATCCCGGCCTGACCGCCTCCAGCTGCACTGCAGCCCCACACCCCGGCCTGACCTCCTCCGGCTGCACTGCAGCCCCACACCTCGGCCTGACCTCCGGCTGCACTGCAGCCCCACATCCCGGCCTGACCTCCTCCGGCTGCACTGCAGCCCCACATCCCGGCCTGACCTCCTCCGGCTGCACTGCAGCCCCACACCCCGGCCTGACCTCCTCCGGCTGCACTGCAGCCCCACACCCCGGCCTGACCTCCTCCGGCTGCACTGCAGCCCCACACCCCGGCCTGACCTCCTCCGGCTGCACTGCAGCCCCACACCCCGGCCTGACCTCCTCCGGCTGCACTGCAGCCCCACACCCCGGCCTGACCTCCTCCGGCTGCACTGCAGCCCCACACCCCGGCCTGACCTCCTCCGGCTGCACTGCAGCCCCACACCCCGGCCTGACCTCCTCCGGCTGCACTGCAGCCCCACACCCCGGCCTGACCTCCTCCGGCTGCACTGCAGCCCCACATCCCGGCCTGACCTCCTCCGGCTGCACTGCAGCCCCACATCCCGGCCTGACCTCCGGCTGCACTGCAGCCCCACATCCCGGCCTGACCTCCGGCTGCACTGCAGCCCCACATCTCGGCCTGACCTCCTCCGGCTGCACTGCAGCCCCACACCCCGGCCTGACCTCCTCCGGCTGCACTGCAGCCCCACACCCCGGCCTGACCTCCTCCGGCTGCACTGCAGCCCCACATCCCGGCCTGACCTCCTCCGGCTGCACTGCAGCCCCACATCCCGGCCTGACCTCCAGCTGCACTGCAGCCCCACATCCCGCCCTGACCTCCTCCGGCTGCACTGCAGCCCCACATCCCGCCCTGACCTCCTCCGGCTGCACTGCAGCCCCACACCCCGGCCTGACCTCCAGCTGCACTGCTGCCCCACAACCCGGCCTGACCTCCAGGTTTCACTGCAGCCCCACACCCCGGCCTGACCTCCAGGTTTCCCTTCCTGGTTGCACAGCGACAAGTGGAGCAGTAGGCAAATACACCAAGCGCCGGATTCCTGTATTGTCAAGTTCACAGGGTGTATGCTGTGGACATGATACAATGGGTTGTGCAATGTGTATTTATGGGCTTACCGTGTTACTAACACCGTGTGTTTCCTGGATGTGACCTAATGTAATGTGGGTAGGATGTGTTTGGTGGTGTCAGAGTGTGCCGTGGTCAGAGCTACCTGTAATGCGTCCCAAACCTAAAATGCGTCTTCCAGTAACGTCTGATATTTATATAATATACATATGCTGACGTGTCAGTAGCGTGTAAGATATTACAGGTAAGGCTGCACTTGTGAGGAAACTGTTACATGCCTCCCAACATGACCCATCACAGGAGGACGCATTGCTCTGTTCCTGGGCTACCCTCTTACTGTATGATTGCGGGCACCTGTGCTGAACTAGTTACTTGATAAGAAAAATGTTTCAGCACAGGTGATGGTAATCATACAGTAAGAGGGAAGAGCAGGAGCAGAGTATTGTGTCCTCCTGGAGAGGGTTATGTTGGGAGGTATGACATAGGTATGAGCACTGGGTCAGTATTAGGGTACAGCACAGGTGATGGTAATCATACAGTAAGAGGGAAGAGCAGGAGCAGAGCATTTAGTCCTCCTGGAGAGGTCATGTTGGGAGGTATGACATAGGTATGAGCACTGTGTCAGTATTAGGGTACAGCACAGGTGATGGTAATCATACAGTAAGAGAGAAGAGCAGGAGCAGAGCATTGTGTCCTCCTGGAGAGGTCATGTTGGGAGGTATGACATAGGTATGAGCACTGGGTCAGTATTAGGGTACAGCACAGGTGATGGTAATCATAAAGTAAGAGGGAAGAGTAGGAACAGAGCATTGTGTCCTCCTGGAGAGGTCATGTTGGGAGGTATGACATAGGTATGAGCACTGGGTCAGTATTAGGGTACAGCACAGGTGATGGTAATCATACAGTAAGAGGGAAGAGCAGGAGCAGAGCATTGTGTCCTCCTGGAGAGGTCATGTTGGGAGTTATGACATAGGTATGAGCACTGGGTCAGTATTAGGGTACAGCACAGGTGATGGTAATCATACAGTAAGAGGGAAGAACAGGAGCAGAGCATTGTGTCCTCCTGGAGAGGTCATGTTGGGAGGTATGACATAGGTCTGAGCACTGGGTCAGTATTAGGGTACAGCACAGGTGATGGTAATCATACAGTAAGAGGGAAGAGCAGGAGCAGAGCATTGCGTCCTCCTGGAGAGGGTCATGTTGGGAGGTATGACATAGGTATGAGCACTGGGTCAGTATTAGGGTACAGCACAGGTGATGGTAATCATACAGTAAGAGGGAAGAGCAGGAGCAGAGCATTGTGTCCTCCTGGAGAGCGTCATGTTGGGAGGTGTGACATAGGTATGAGCACTGGGTCAGTATTGGGGTACAGCACAGGTGATGGTAATCATACAGTAAGAGGGAAGAGCAGGAGCAGACCATTGTGTCCTCCTGGAGAGGGTCATGTTGGGAGGTATGACATAGGTATGAGCACTGGGTCAGTATTAGGGTACAGCACAGGTGATGGTAATCATACAGTAAGAGGGAAGAGCAGGAGCAGAGCATTGTGTCCTCCTGGAGAGGGTCATGTTGGGAGGTATGACATAGGTATGAGCACTGGGTCAGTATTAGGGTACAGCACAGGTGATGGTAATCATACAGTAAGAGGGAAGAGCAGGAGCAGAGCATTGTGTCCTCCTGGAGAGGTCATGTTGGGAGGTATGACATAGGTATGAGCACTGGGTCAGTATTAGGGTACAGCACAGGTGATGGTAATCATACAGTAAGAGGGAAGAGCAGGAGCAGAGCATTGTGTCCTCCTGGAGAGGTCATGTTGGGAGGTATGACATAGGTATGAGCACTGGTCAGTATTAGGGTACAGCACAGGTGATGGTAATCATACAGTAAGAGGGAGGAGCAGAGCATTGTGTCCTCCTGGAGAGGGTCATGTTGGGAGATATGACATAGGTATGAGCACTGGGTCAGTATTAGGGTACAGCACAGGTGATGGTAATCATACAGTAAGATGGAACTGCAGAAGCAGAGCATTGTGTCCTCCTGGAGAGGTCATGTTGGGAGGTATGCCATAGGTATGAGCACTGGGTCAGTATTAGGGTACAGCACAGGTGATGGTAATCATACAGTAAGAGGGAAGAGCAGGAGCAGAGCATTGTGTCCTCCTGGAGAGGTCATGTTGGGAGGTATGACATAGGTATGAGCACTGGGTCAGTATTAGGGTACAGCACAGGTGATGGTAATCATACAGTAAGAGGGAAGAGCAGGATCAGAGCATTGCGTCCTCCTGGAGAGGGTCATGTTGGGAGGTATTACATAGGTATGAGCACTGGGTCAGTATTGGGGTACAGCACAGGTGATGGTAATCATACAGTAAGAGGGAAGAGCAGGAGCAGAGCATTGTGTCCTCCTGGAGAGGTCATGTTGGGAGGTATGACATAGGTATGAGCAAGCAGGAGCAGAGCATTGTGTCCTCCTGGAGAGGTCATGTTGGGAGGTATGACATAGGTATGAGCACTGGGTCAGTATTAGGGTACAGTACAGGTGATGGTAATCATACAGTAAGAGGGAAGAGCAGGAGCAGAGCATTGTGTCCTCCTGGAGAGGTCATGTTGGGAGGTATGACATAGGTATGATGCCCTAGGCAAGATTTTGGCTGGTGCCCCCTAGCACCGCCGCTAGTTCTGGCGGAGATGCCTGGCATGAGTCAGCTGGCAGCTCTGCTAACGTCGGGCGCCTTTTGTTTATGAAAATGCAACTTATTTGCATTACTATGTGGCTAGGATGCACAAGCTGCTTCTGCTGATTAAAATGATATGCAGCATGCCTATATTCTGTGTGCAACTGCGGCTGTATCTGCATACAAAATGCTACATTGCAGTGATTTCCAGGAATACACTGCAACATAGCATTTCGTATACAGATACAGCCGCAGTCACACACAGAATATAGGAATGCCGCATATCATTTTAATCAGCAGAAGCTGCTAATGCCCCTAAGCATACCAAATGCCCTAGGCATTTGCCTAGTTTACATATGCCTAAGGCCGGCTCTGGGGGAGGGGGGGGGTTCCTTATCCTATATGTACAGTGGTATGGGGATAGGTAAGGGTTTGGAACCTGTATTTATTTATGTAGCTGGTTTAATTGATATACGAATCCTGAATGGTAGATGCAGAAAGGATGAGGAACATTTGTTTGGGAAATCGAATACAAACCATATTTTGAAGCTATGTGATAAATGTATCAATGGCGATATGTAAACTACCAGGTGGTAGGATTTGGCGTTTAAGTGACACCAAACTTTGTGTGTGACAGGAAGGAGGAAATTGCTTCATGCACTTATATCCTTTTAAAATTTATATATTGTGAGATAACTACCCACTGAGATGCAGTGTGGTTTTACTGTATAAAAAGAGGAGGCCTGTGATCTCCAGAGTGTGATAACTATTTTCTGCTGTATTGGTGTTGCCCTTAGCAATAGGGAAGAGTCTTTTTGAAGACTATTTGGGCAAATAAACATCTTCTGCCTCAAGACGACCACTTCATCTTGTAACCTGCAGGGCTAAGCGAAACTTAGCTCCGATCACCGGCTGTCCAGGGTGTAACCCTGCGTCTCCAAGATTCGCCTTCAGCCAGCTACCGGGTAGAGGCCTAGTCAAACAACTAGTGGGGATTCGTCAACACGACACAAGTGTGTTAAGGCGGCGTGTCGACGCATACAGGGCAGAACCATGGTTCCAGACGCCATGGCAGGTTAGGAGTTTTGTGGCAGCGTAAACCCGCCCACTGCGCAGTGGGTGGAGTCAGTAACAGGCAGTCATGGTAAGCGGGAATCCCCTGTGTGGCCAGGTCTCGTGTGAACTAAAACTGCATTCTGTGTACTGGGAACGGGACGGGAAAGCGGTGAGGGCTTTCGTACGGGACCGTCCAGTCACAGGCATGTTGGAGGGTTTGATGCTGTCCAATTCCCGCTGAGCTTCCTGTGATTCAGCCAGTTATATACAGTAGTACAGCAGGTGTCTGTGCGGCCGCTCCTCTGTTGGTGCGTACAGGCCATTGTATCCTTATAGCAAGGAAGAGGATAAAACTGAGCCACCCCATGTGCCGGGTGGAGCCTCTGCAGCCTGGGTGATTAGCATGTTAGAGACCCCGCCAACCGCCCGCAGGGGACGTGCTATCAGGCACTCGAGAATAACCGTACTAGGAATCTGCGTACTGTGGGGCTGATACTTTGTATTCCCAATAGTTTCATGGACAGAGCAGGATAGTGCGGACCCAGCTAGGGCACATGACATGACAGTCATAGCTTTTGTTTAGTTTAGTTTTTTATGTTTTGGGGGTTTTATTATATTGTTTTGTACTTTGGAGTTTCTGCGCTTGTTCTGGACTTTCGGTACTAGCTTCCCTGACTGCAGCTTTTGTGTGATTAGAGATTATTGATCACTATAGTCAACACAATGTCCTCACACAGATCCGGAGTCCCAGACACTAATTGTACCGTGAACCCGACCTGCCCTTAGATGTCCCAGACACTGTCAGTCGTTCAGACTGTGGCCGGTGCTGCTAGTATGGTCACTGTGTACTGAGCCCCACTGCTGTGCGGTGTCTCCTGTGTGAGATTGGCTGATGTGTGGTTGCTGTGTACTGAGCCCCCCTGCTGCGCGGTGTCTGCTGTGTGAGATTGGCTGATGTGTGGTTGCTGTGTACTGAGCCCCACTGCTGCGCGGTGTCTCCTGTGTGAGATTGGCTGATGTGTGGTTGCTGTGTACTGAGCCCCACTGCTGCGCGGTGTCTGCTGTGTGAGATTGGCTGATGTGTGGTCGCTGTGTACTGAGCCCCACTGCTGTGCGGTGTCTTCTGTGTGAGATTGGGTGATGTGTGGTTGCTGTGTACTGAGCCCCCTGCTGTGCGGTGTCTCCTGTGTGAGATTGGGTGATGTGTGGTCGCTGTGTACTGAGCCCCACTGCTGCGCGGTGTCTGCTGTGTGAGATTGGCTGATGTGTGGTCGCTGTGTACTGAGCCCCCTGCTGCGCGGTGTCTCCTGTGTGGGATTGGCTGATGTGTATCACTGTGTACTGAGCCCCACTGCTGTGCGGTGTCTCCTGTGTGGGATTGGCTGATGTGTGGTCGCTGTGTACTGAGCCCCTCTGCTGTGCGGTGTCTCCTGTGTGGGATTGGGTGATGTGTGGTCGCTGTGTACTGAGCCCCCCTGCTGTGCGGTGTCTCCTGTGTGAGATTGGCTGATGTGTATCACTGTGTACTGAGCCCCCCTGCTGCGCGGTGTCTCCTGTGTGGGATTGGGTGATGTGTATCACTGTGTACTGAGCCCCACTGCTGTGCGGTGTCTCCTTTGTGGGATTGGCTGATGTGTGGTCGCTGTGTACTGAGCCCCCTGCTGTGCGGTGTCTCCTGTGTGGGATTGGCTGATGTGTATCACTGTGTACTGAGCCCCACTGCTGCGCGGTGTCTCCTGTGTGAGATTGGCTGATGTGTGGTTGCTGTGTACTGAGCCCCCCTGCTGCGCGGTGTCTCCTGTGTGGGATTGGCTGATGTGTGGTCGCTGTGTACTGAGCCCCACTGCTGCGCGGTGTCTGCTGTGTGAGATTGGCTGATGTGTGGTTGCTGTGTACTGAGCCCCCCTCCCTGCTGCGCGGTGTCTCCTGTGTGGGATTGGCTGATGTGTGGTCGCTGTGTACTGAGCCCCCCTCCCTGCTGCGCGGTGTCTTCTGTGTGAGATTGGCTGATGTGTGGTTGCTGTGTACTGAGCCCCTCTGCTGTGCGGTGTCTCCTGTGTGGGATTGGCTGATGTGTGGTCACTGTGTACTGAGCCCCTCTGCTGTGCGGTGTCTCCTGTGTGGGATTGGCTGATGTGTGGTCGCTGTGTACTAGGTGGGCTGTATGGTATCACATCGCAGCAATGCTGAACCAGGGTCAGGAGGAAGGGAAAGCAGAGAGAGAGAGAAGATATATGGGGGATATGTGTGGACTGTACAGGGGGGATATAATTGGACAGGAAAGCTGATGTAGGTTTATGTGAGCGGTTCTGGAATTATTCACAAATATTAGGGGATGAAAGGGTTAAGGCGTGCGTCAGACGCGTTTCATGCATTTTTGTCTTGCTGATACAATCTATTGCAGGGATTTTCTACATGCGGCACTCCGGCTCTTGTGGAACTACACATACCAGCATGACCTACCACAGTTTTAGTATGCCCTAATAGAAGTCCACAGCAGCTGGAGGGACGCGTGTGTCTGTAGCCTGAGAAATACGTAGGTGTTGCCGCGCTGTAACGTTAGCTGTGTTATCGCTGCGCGCTGAGAGGAACATTAGGACTAGCTGGGGCCTGTGATAGCTTTGGCTGACCCCCTGATCCTGTTTTCCATCCTGCGCAGGGGTGAGAACCTACAGATATGTTCCATGTCAGGCCGGTGCCAGGAACGGGCGGGGGCAGGGGAGAGGTGAGGGTGCGGACAGCCTCGGCTGCAGGTGGTGGGGATAACGTCCTCCCGGGGGGTTCTGAGGGATTGATTGACACTTATGTAACAATAAGGATGGGGGGATCTCAGCCTACCTGTGTGGGGCCGTTGTATTGTAGCGAGGTGCATAGTAAGGCCTGGACCTTACACATCGCTTCCGTCATGGCGGTGATAATGGCCCTCATTCCGAGTTGTTCGCTCGCAAGGCGATTATAGCAGAGTTACACACGCTAAGCCGCCGCCTACTGGGAGTGAATCTAAACATCTTAAATGTGCGACCGATGTATTCGCAATATTGCGATCAAAACCGAGTTAGCAGTTTCTGAGTAACTCCAGACTTACTCTGCCTGTGCGATCAATTCAGTGCTTTTCGGTCCCGGCTGACGTCATAAACACACCCAGCGTTCGCCCAAGCACTCCCACCGTTTCTCCAGACACGCCTGCGTTTTTTCCGGAAACGGTAGCGTTTCCAGCCACACGCCCCTAAAACGCCGTACATCCGCCCAGTAACACCCATTTCCTGTCAATCACAATGCGTTCTCCGGAGCGACGAAAAAGCCGTGAGTAAAATTACTTTCTTCTTAGTAAAGTTACTTGACGCATGCGCAGTGCGAACATTACGCATGCGCACTAAGAGAATTCTCACTGCGATGCGATGAAAAATACCGAGCGAACAACTCGGAATGAGGGCCAATGTTCTAGCACCTGTAGTAGCAGGATTACAGATATCTAGAGTCCTGTACTGAGATTACCGACCACCTGAGTAATGATAGAATGGGGTCTTGTAAGACCCCTGGGGAGATGTGTGAAGGGAACGTAACGGCACTATATCTGCAGGAGGTTGACTAACGCGTTTCTTGATTTCTGAGGCTTTTGCCGCCATCCGGGAAGAAACGTATATGTTTTACTCTTAGCGGTGCGGTGGGTTTGCTCTCAATGGGCGTATTTGGGAGATAGGAGTGTATCCAGCTAGAAGGTTGGCTAAACCGTGTTCCACTAAAGCAATATGAAATTGTATGGGCAGATTTAGAGTGGGAGAGGGTCTAGCTGAACTCTGAGGGGGGATTCAGTTGTTCTTAAGGTGGCGATAATTAATGGGTGGCCAACAGAGCAGCTCGGTTGTTTTGGGCAGCCATTTATTATTGCGCGTGGCGCTCTTGAAAGCACCGCCTAAGTAAACCCATGTAAAGTACTGGTGAGGGTGCCCCAAGTACACAGGAGGCTGCAATGCGTGCGCCCCTAATTACATGGCAGTAAATGAACATCCATCATCAGGAGATCACAGACCATGGCGGCCAGGTGCAGCGGTGCTCGTCCTGTTCCCCGACGTGTGCCGCCTATTGTCCCACATGGAAGGACGCAGAGGAAGAGAGCTGGAGAGGAAATAATAAGGTGCAGCGTGGGGCTTGAGCAATGCTTCTGAAGGACTGAGAAGTGGAGGCTGGGGGTACGCAGCTCAGACTGAGGCCCCCCTCCCTTAATGCTGGATGAGGATGATGAGGGTCGTGGTTCAGTAACTGGTAGAATAATAATCTGTACAAGTGGCGAGCATCCAGCCGGAGTACGCCCGAGATGGGTGTGATATGTAACATCAGTGCAGTGGCCATTACACGTGGAGACGTCCTGCTCAGGCTGGTGTTATAATTACGTCGGTGTGACGGCATCTGATGACGCACCTGCAGCAATCCTGGCAGTCTTCCCATTCTGCTGTTAGGGGTCTGATTCTCCCCACAGAGGGTTAATGACACACACGCGGTGATCTGTCAGACGCACATCTGCTGTCACTGAGCCGGCCTGCCATATATTGCACTAGGATACTGTGCTGTTACACCATATGCTGTGCTGAATTGTTCTGGGCTGCGGTTATTGGGAATTGCCTGGAATTGGGACCCCAATATCTCCGGTTCCAACAAAGGAGAGAGAGCCCGTGGGGTATAATTACTAAAGCTTCTAAAATTGAAAAGAGGTGGTTACCCATAGCAACCAATGAGATTCTGTCTGTCATTTTCTAGGGTGCAATGGCAGAATCTGATTGGTTGTTATGGGCAATATCAGCATTTTTCATTTTTAAATGTGTTTTGTAAGTTTACCCTCTTATCTCTTATTCAGTCTGCTAACGAGCGGCATACCGAGCCCTATAGTGGGCGTGGTTCCGCGTTTACTGCCTCTGCTGATTTATATTTTGTTTCCCTTGTCTTTAAATTGACCTACGAGAATAACGTCACGAGCCACATAACCGCCTCCCCCTTCTATACGTGTCCATATGTGACTGCTTCCCTTTACTAAGACTTTATATCTCCAGCATAGAGGCCCATAGGTGTCCCTGATTATGTATTAGAAGGCGCAGGCGCCGTCTCTGTGTGCAGCGTTGTCTGCAGAACCTTCTGGTTATGTTCTGGAACATTACTTTATCATCTTTATAATAAGATGTTTCCCAGATATGACCCATGTCATCCGTTTTACAGTCATTACCTAATTAGCTGCTGTTGTCTTCTGGGATAACAGAGTTTGTGGTGATTTGGCCTCATTCATGTGACTGCAGTAAGTGGAGGAAATCTCCAGCCCTGGGTCGTCAGTCACATGTAATGCAGCCTCAGAAGTGACAGAGTATTGCACTGAGGACGCGTCCTGTCATAAACTACCGCTTAGTGCAGCACTGTGTGGTGTACTGTAGCAGTGGGGTGCTATGCGGTATTGCATAGTGTAGAGGTGGGGAGGCACTGTGTGCTGTAGCGTACTGTAGAGGTGGGGAGGCACTGTAAGCTGTAGTGTACTGTAGAGGTGGGGAGGCACTGTGTGCTGTAGCGTACTGTAGAGGTGGGGTGGCACTGTATGCTGTAGCGTACTGTAGAGGTGGGGAGGCACTGTGTGCTGTTGCGTACTGTAGAGGTGGGGAGGCGCTGTATGCTGTAGTGTACTGTAGAGGTGGGGAGGCACTGTGTGCTGTAGCGTACTGTAGAGGTGGGGAGGCACTGTGTGCTGTAGTGTACTGTAGAGGTGGGGTGGCACTGTGTGCTGTAGTGTACTGTAGAGGTGGGGAGGCACTGTGTGCTGTAGTGTACTGTAGAGGTGGGGTGGCACTGTGTGCTGTAGCGTACTGTAGAGGTGGGGAGGCACTGTGTGCTGTAGCGTACTATAGAGGTGGGGAGGCACTGTATGCTGTAGCGTACTGTAGAGGTGGGGAGGCACTGTATGCTGTAGCGTACTGTAGAGGTGGGGAGGCACTGTATGCTGTAGTGTACTGTAGAGGTGGGAAGGCACTGTATGCTGTAGTGTACTGTAGAGGTGGGGAGGCACTGTATGCTGTAGTGTACTGTAGAGGTGGGGAGGCACTGTATGCTGTAGTGTACTGTAGAGGTGGGGAGGCACTGTATGCTGTAGTGTACTGTAGAGGTGGGGAGGCACTGTAAGCTGTAGTGTACTGTAGAGGTGGGGAGGCACTGTATGCTGTAGTGTACTGTAGAGGTGGGGAGGCACTGTATGCTGTAGCGTACTGTAGAGGTGGGGAGGCACTGTATGCTGTAGCGTACTGTAGAGGTGGGGAGGCACTGTATGCTGTAGTGTACTGTAGAGGTGGGGAGGCACTGTATGCTGTAGCGTACTGTAGAGGTGGGGAGGCACTGTATGCTGTAGTGTACTGTAGAGGTGGGGAGGCACTGTATGCTGTAGTGTACTGTAGAGGTGGGGAGGCACTGTATGCTGTAGCGTACTGTAGAGGTGGGGAGGCACTGTATGCTGTAGCGTACTGTAGAGCTGGGGAGGCACTGTAGAGGTGGGGAGGCACTGTATGCTGTAGTGTACTGTAGAGGTGGGGAGGCACTGTATGCTGTAGTGTACTGTAGAGGTGGGGAGGCACTGTGTGGTGGTGAGTACCATAGTGGAGGCGCTATGGTCTATTCATGAAGCAGTGATGAGAGTGGAGAAGTGAGCCAGTGGAGAAGTTGCCCATGGCAACCAATCAGCATTGATGTAACATTTATAATTTGCATACTATACAATTGTACGGAGCAGCTGATTTGTTGCCATGGGCAACTTCTCCACTGGCTCACTTCTCCACTCTTATCACTGCTTCATGAATAGACTCCTAGGTCACACTGTGTACTATAGTAATGAGGCTCTGTGATGTTACATATTGTAACTATTCAGCTCTGTACTGCTCTGCACGGTGGTATTGGCAGGGCAGAGCAGTACAGAGCAGTGCTGTGGTAATGGCAGGACAGAGCAGTACAGTACAGAGCAGTGCTGTGGTAATGGCAGGACAGAGCAGTACAGTACAGAGCAGTGCTGCGGTATTGGCAGTGCAGAGCAAGACAGAGCAATGCTGTGGTAAGGGCAGTGCAGAGCAGTACAGAGCAGTGCTGTGGTATTGGCAGTGCAGAGCTGTGCAGTGTGGTAATGGCAGAACAGTACAGTACAGAGCAGTGCTGTGATATTGGCAGTGCAGAGCAATACAGTACAGAGCAGTGCTGTGGTAATGGCAGTGCAAGAGCAGCAGAGAGCAGTGCTGTGGTATTGGCAGTGCAGAGCAGTACGGTACAGAGCAGTGCTGTGGTAATGGCAGTGCAAAGCAGTACGGTACAGAGCAGTGCAGTGGTAATGACAGTGCAAGAGCAGTATGGTATAGAGCAGTGCTGTGGTAATGGCAGTGCAGAGCAGTACAGAGCAGTGCTGTGGTATTGGCAGTGCAGAGCTGTGCACTGTGGTAATGACAGTGCAGAGCAGTACGGTACAGAGCAGTGCTGTGGTATTGGCAGTGCAGAGCTGTGCAGTGTGGTAATGACAGTGCAGAGCAGTACGGTACAGAGCAGTGCTGTGGTATTGGCAGTGCAAAGCAGGACAGAGCAGTGCTGTGGTATTGGCAGAGCAGTGCTGTGCACTGTGGTATTGGCAGTGCAAAGCAGGACAGAGCAGTGCTGTGGTATTGGCAGTGCAGAGCAGTGCTGTGCACTATCGTAATAGCAGTACAGTACAGAGCAGTGCTGTGGTAATGGCAGTGCAGAGCAGTATGGTACAGAGCAGTGCTGTGGTATTGGCAGTGCAGAGCTGTGCACTGTGGTAATGACATTGCAGAGCAGTACGGTACAGAGCAGTGCTGTGGTATTGGCAGTGCAAAGCAGGACAGAGCAGTGCTGTGGTATTGGCTGTGCATAGCAGTGCTGTGCACTGTGGTAATAGCAGTGCAGAGCAGTGCTATGGTATTGGCAGTGCAAAGCAGGACAGAGCAGTGCTGTGGTATTGGCAGAGCAGTGCTGTGCACTGTGGTATTGGCAGTGCAAAGCAGGACAGAGCAGTGCTGTGGTATTGGCAGTGCAGAGCAGTGCTGTGCACTATCGTAATAGCAGTACAGTACAGAGCAGTGCTGTGGTAATGGCAGTGCAGAGCAGTATGGTACAGAGCAGTGCTGTGGTATTGGCAGTGCAGAGCTGTGCACTGTGGTAATGACAGTGCAGAGCAGTACGGTACAGAGCAGTGCTGTGGTATTGGCAGTGCAAAGCAGGACAGAGCAGTGCTGTGGTATTGGCTGTGCATAGCAGTGCTGCGCACTGTGGTAATAGCAGTGCAGAGCAGTGCTGTGGTATTGGCAGTGCAAAGCAGGACAGAGCAGTGCTGTGGTATTGGCAGTGCAGAGCAGTGCTGTGCACTATCGTAATAGCAGTACAGAGCTGTGGTGTGGTAATGGCAGTGCAGAGCAGTATGGTACAGAGCAGTGCTGTGGTAATGGCAGAGCAGTAGAGAGCAGTGCTGTGGTAATGGCAGGGCAGTACAGAGCAGTGCTGTGGTACTGGCAGTGCAGAGCAGGACAGAGCAGTGCTGTGGTAATGACAGTGCAGTACAGTACAGAGCAGTGCTGTGGTATTGGCAGTGCAAGAGCAGTACGGTACAGAGCAGTGCTGTGGTATTGGCAGTGCAGAGCAGGACAGCAGTGCTGTGGTAATGACAGTGCAGAGCAGTACAGTACAGAGCTGTGGTAATGGCAGTGCAGAGCAGTGCTGTGGTATTGGCAGTGCAGAGCAGTACGGTATAGAGCAGTGCTGTGGTAATGGCGGTGCAGAGCAGTACAGAGCAGTGCTGTGGTAATGGCAGTGCAGAGCAGTGCTGTGGTATTGGCAGTGCAGAGCAGTACGGTATAGAGCAGTGCTGTGGTAATCGCAGTGCAGAGCAGTACAGTACAGAGCTGTGGTAATGGCAGTGCAGAGCAGTGCTGTGGTATTGGCAGTGCAGAGCAGTACGGTATAGAGCAGTGCTGTGGTAATGGCAGTGCAGAGCAGTACAGAGCAGTGCTGTGGTAATGGCAGTGCAGAGCAGTGCTGTGGTATTGGCAGTGCAGAGCAGTACGGTATAGAGCAGTGCTGTGGTAATGGCAGTGCAGAGCAGTACAGAGCAGTGCTGTGGTATTGGCAGCGCAGAGCAGTACGGTATAGAGCAGTGCTGTGGTAATGGCAGAGCAGTACAGAGCAGTGCTGTGGTAATGGCAGTGCAGAGCAGGACAGAGCAGTGCTGTGGTATTGGCAGTGCAGAGCAGTACGGTATAGAGCAGTGCTGTGGTAATGGCAGTGCAGAGCAGTACAGAGCAGTGCTGTGGTATTGGCAGTGCAGAGCAGTACGGTATAGAGCAGTGCTGTGGTAATGGCAGTGCAGAGCAGTGCTGTGGTAATGGCAGTGCAGAGCAGTACGGTATATAGCAGTGCTGTGGTATTGGCAGTGCAGAGCAGTACGGTACAGAGCAGTGCTGTGGTAATGATAATGCAGAGCAGTACAGTACAGAGCTGTGGTAATGGCAGTGCAGAGCAGTGCTGTGGTATTGGCAGTGCAGAGCAGTACGGTATAGAGCTGTGGTAATTGCAGTGCAGAGCAGTACGGTACAGAGCAGTGCTGTGGTATTGGCAGTGCAGAGCAGTACGGTATAGAGCAGTGCTGTGGTAATGGCAGGACAGAGCAGTACAGTACAGAGCTGTGCTGTGGTATTGGCAGTGCAGAGCAAGACAGAGCAATGCTGTGGTAAGGGCAGTGCAGAGCAGTACAGAGCAGTGCTGTGGTATTGGCAGTGCAGAGCAGTACGGTATAGAGCAGTGCAGAGCAGTACGGTACAGACTGAGCAGTGCTGTGGTAATGGCAGTGCAGAGCAGTACAGAGCAGTGCTGTGGTATTGGCAGTGCAGAGCAGTACGGTATAGAGCAGTGCAGAGCAGTACGGTACAGACTGAGCAGTGCTGTGGTAATGGCAGTGCAGAGCAGTACAGAGCAGTGCTGTGGTATTGGCAGTGCAGAGCAGTGCTGTGGTAATGGCAGTGCAGAGCAGTACAGAGCAGTGCTGTGGTATTGGCAGTGCTGTGCTCTGCATTGTGGTAATGGCAGATTGGCGCTCTGTATGGGATATTTTATAGTGTGGGAATCTTGTTCTCTTCCCATCCCCCAGTGCAGGAAAAGCTTGGGGACAGCCTGGGAACTGAAGCTTGGGCTGGGGGAGGAGAAGTAGAGAGAGTATAAAGGGGCTTAGCCCAGACAATGGCCGGCTGTCAGGGAATACAAGTGCAGGGAGCTGCCAGTCTCAGCGGGTAATCTGCCCTGCTCCGCCAGTATCTGCTGCGTCTTCTTTATGCAGTGCGACCCCTCCTCTGGGCCAGTGTGACAATCACCCCCTCCCTCTGGGCCAGTTCCCCGCCCCCGGGCCAGTGCTACAAGTGGGACCTATAGAGGGGGATCACACTCCTTCTCCTGTTCCTCTGGGCTCCCGTGCAGTGACAGAACCACGGCTGCTGTAGTGTCACAGCGTGTGATCCCCAGAGGTCCCTACTCCTAGTTGCCTGGTTTGCATATTGCCCCAAGTCAGTGGCATTTGCCCCTCTCACATGCCTCAGCGAGGTGTAAAACTGACCAGTGGTTTCCCTTTAGTAGTTTACCATGTGTATTGCAGGACGGGGTAAAGCTGCATTACCGCCTCGCCCGCTCCGTCCCTGGCAGAGCCCCAATGCTTCCATGTCTGTCACAGCGCCAGCTAGATGGAGACTGAGTACCTTAGGTGTGTCTCCCTGTTATATAGCAATATACACTGCGTCCCGGCCTCATACGTAAACTGATGTGATGTTACTGATGCCACACGCCAACTTGGATCATTGTGACGGTAATAAAGCTTGTTATACTCGCTGTGCGTCCTGTCCCTGCGCTTGTGGTCACCAGATCCCTACATTGATCCCTAGGATGGTAACCCGCCCTCGCTGGATGATAAGAGTCCGGGTGGAGGAAGAGCACTATATAAATAAAAGTATTATTATTATATTACTGCCTTAAGGTAATGCGCTGTTTGCAGACAGTCAGGGTCGGTTCTTGTATTGGGCGCAGCGTGGCGCACGGTATTGGCGCATTTGTATAAATCTGTGCGGTATTCTCATTACTGGCAGCGAGACGTTTACTGTGGGGAGAGGATTGCTAGTCCCCAGCAATAGTAGGGACATCATTATGGCGTTGTCGCCGGGTAGGGTAATGATGGGAGGCGTGTGATTACTGGCAATGGCCGATTATATGGTGTGTGCTTATATTATCCAATGACTCCTAGTATCTCATACACATACTGTACATCTCATATACACATCTCATAAACATACTGTACATATCTTATATACATCTCATATACACATATCTCAAACACATACTGTACATATCTTATATACATCTCATATACACATATCATATACATACTGTACATATCTTATATACATCTCATATACACATCTGATATACATACTGTACATATCTTATATACATCTCGTATACACATCTCATATACATACTGTACATATCTTATATACATCTCATATACACATCTCATACACATACTTTACATATCTTATATACACATCTCATATACACATCTCATATACATACTGTACATGTCTTATATACATCTCATATACACATACTGTACATATCTTATATACATCTCATATACACATCTCATGTACATATCTTATATACATCTCATATACACATCTCATATACACATATCTCATATACATACTGTACATATCTTATATACATCTCATATGCACATATCTCATACACATACTGTACATATCTTATATACATCTCATATACATACTGTACATATCTTATATACATCTCATATACACATCTCATACATACTGTACATATCTTATATACATCTCATATACACATCTCATATACATACTGTACATATCTTATATACATCTCATATACATACTGTACATATCTTATATACATCTCATATACACATACTGTACATATCTTATATACATCTCATATACACATACTGTACATATCTTATATACATCTCATATACACATCTCATATAGACATACTGTACATATCTTATATACATCTCATATACACATATCTCATACACATACTGTACATATCTTATATACATCTCATATACACATCTCATACACATACTGTACATATCTTATATGCATCTCATATACACATCTCATACACATACTGTACATATCTTATATACATCTCATATACACATCTCATACACATACTGTACATATCTTATATACATCTCATATACACATCTCATATACATACTGTACATATCTTATATACATCTCATATACACATCTCATATACATACTGTACATATCTTATATACATCTCATATACACATATCTCATATACATACTGTACATATCTTATATACATCTCATATACACATCTCATACACATACTGTACATATCTTATATACATCTCATATACACATCTCATACGCATACTGTACATATCTTATATACATCTCATATAAACATATCTCATACACATACTGTACATATCTTATATACATCTCATATACACATCTCATACACATACTGTACATATCTTATATACATCTCATATAAACATATCTCATACACATACTGTACATATCTTATATACATCTCATATAAACATATCTCATACACATACTGTACATATCTTATATACATCTCATATAAACACATCTCATATACACATACTGTACATATCTTATACACCTCATATACACATCTCATATATACATATACATACTGTACATATCTTATATACATCTCATATACACATATCTTATATACATCTCATATACACATCTCATATACACATATACATATCTCATATACATACTGTACATATCTTATATACATCTCATATACACATACTGTACATATCTTATATACATCTCATATACACATACTGTACATATCTTATATACATCTCATATACACATCTCATATAGACATACTGTACATATCTTATATACATCTCATATACACATATCTCATACACATACTGTACATATCTTATATACATCTCATATACACATCTCATACACATACTGTACATATCTTATATGCATCTCATATACACATCTCATACACATACTGTACATATCTTATATACATCTCATATACACATCTCATACACATACTGTACATATCTTATATACATCTCATATACACATCTCATATACATACTGTACATATCTTATATACATCTCATATACACATCTCATATACATACTGTACATATCTTATATACATCTCATATACACATATCTCATATACATACTGTACATATCTTATATACATCTCATATACACATCTCATACACATACTGTACATATCTTATATACATCTCATATACACATCTCATACGCATACTGTACATATCTTATATACATCTCATATAAACATATCTCATACACATACTGTACATATCTTATATACATCTCATATACACATCTCATACACATACTGTACATATCTTATATACATCTCATATAAACATATCTCATACACATACTGTACATATCTTATATACATCTCATATAAACATATCTCATACACATACTGTACATATCTTATATACATCTCATATAAACACATCTCATATACACATACTGTACATATCTTATACACCTCATATACACATCTCATATATACATATACATACTGTACATATCTTATATACATCTCATATACACATATCTTATATACATCTCATATACACATCTCATATACACATATACATATCTCATATACATACTGTACATATCTTATATACATCTCATATACACATACTGTACATATCTTATATACATCTCATATACACATACTGTACATATCTTATATACATCTCATGTCCATTATATGCATGTCTCGCATACACATTATTATTAGTATCCTTTATTTATATGGCGCCACAAGGGTTCTGCAGCGCCCAATTACAGAGTACATGAACAAAACATGAAAACAGCGACTTACAGTTGATGACAGTATAGGACAAGTACAGGGTAAATACACATAGTTACATCAGCAGATGACACTGGAATAAGTATCAGGTGGCAGAAGACTGCTGGATGTGGTGCAGCTGAAGATTATTACAGTACATAAGGGAAGAGGGCCCTGCTCGTGAGAGCTTACATTCTAAGGGAAGGGGTAGACAGACGGGGGTGACACAGACGGGGTACATAGAGAGCGTGGAACAGAGGGTACACGTCTCGTACACACAGGTCTCCTATCTGGTACAGGCTTCTGTCTGCTGATACCTGGGAGGTCGGCCAGAGTTGCTCTGTACAGATAATACATATCGCCAGCATTGTCTGCTATAATGGGGTGACTTGTACAGCGCTGCCCCCGCTGTGGTTGCCACTTCAGACGTGTCCTGACGCTTGCTGCGCTGGTGTTTTCCTCTATTCTCTGCAGCAATTACTTTATAATAAGCACAAGGTGATGCTTTCTGCCAGGGGAATCCCTCTGATCCGGCTCCCAGGAATGTACAAGCCAATTAGGCGTCACCATGCAGCAGCGACACAGCCTTAACCCTTACCGATCCCCGCTCAGAGCTGACGGCTAAATGTCTACATGGCGTGTAATTATACAGTAAGCAATTTCTCCACTCTTTTCACTGCTTCATGAATACACCCCTTAAGTGCCCCAATTGTCCCCATAGTAACATACATACATATAATTTCTGTAGGGGTTACAGGCAAGTGTCTAGGTGGCATCGGCACCTCTGATAAATTCACAGGTGAACCCATTTTCTTTCTGGCGCGGTTATTTTGCAGCGCTCAGTTGCTGTGAATGTAGCACCTGTGGGGTATATGATCAGTATAGTCAGGCGTGTGTGCTGCTGCTGCCGCATAGGGGGGTCATGTGACTACGTGTTTACCTTCTGGATTAACATTTTACCTTGAGGACGAAACCTCAGGCTGGCCCGTCCGCCGACAGAGCAGACTAATATACACAGCTGGTATTTTCCCCCTCTGCAGGCGATTGCCGTGTGTGGAGAGGGGATCTGTAATGCAGCAGGCAGAGGGTGACTGACAGTCTTGTAGCCTTGTTCTGCAGAAATGCCTTTGTGGATCGGTTCATTCCTGTCTAGGAGCTGGTAATGTTACAACATGACTCCACTTTGTGACATGCAACACATCTATATAGGACATTGGTTTGTTAGCAAACTAAAAGGTGGGGCAGATGTAACATGTGCAGAGAGAGTTAGATTTGGGTGGGTTATATTGTTTCTGTGCAGGGTAAATACTGGCTGCTTTATTTTTACACTGCAATTTAGATTTCAGTTTGAACACACCCCACCCAAATCTAACTCTCTGCACATGTTACATCTGCCCCACCTGCAGTGCACATGTTACATCTGCCCCACCTGCAGTGCACATGTTACATCTGCCCCACCTGCAGTGCACATGTTACATCTGCCCCACCTGCAGTGCACATGTTACATCTGCCCCACCTGCAGTGCACATGTTACATCTGCGCCCCCTGCAGTGCACATGTTACATCTGCCCCCCCCCCTGCAGTGCACATGTTACATCTGCCCCCCCCCCTGCAGTGCAAATGTTACACCTGCCCCCCCCTGCAGTGCACATGTTACATCTGCCCCCCCACTGCAGTGCACATGTTACATCTGCCCCCCCCCCACTGCAGTGCACATGTTACATCTGCCCCCCCCCCACTGCAGTGCACATGTTACATCTGCCCCCCCCCACTGCAGTGCACATGTTACATCTGCCCCCCCTGCAGTGCACATGTTACATCTGCCCCCCCTGCAGTGCACATGTT
Source organism: Pseudophryne corroboree (assembly GCF_028390025.1). Lineage (NCBI taxonomy): Eukaryota > Metazoa > Chordata > Amphibia > Anura > Myobatrachidae > Pseudophryne > Pseudophryne corroboree. The sequence goes on from NC_086454.1 coordinate 3,682,625, forward strand.
ACATCTGCCCCCCCCCCCTGCAGTGCACACGTTACATCTGCCCCCCCCCTGCAGTGCACGTTACATCTGCCCCCCCCTGCAGTGCACATGTTACATCTGCCCCCCCCCCTGCAGTGCACATGTTACATCTGCCCCCCCTGCAGTGCACATGTTACATCTGCCCCTCCTGCAGTGCACATGTTACATCTGCCCCCCCTGCAGTGCACATGTTACATCTGCCCCCCCCCCCACTGCAGTGCACATGTTACATCTGCCCCCCCTGCAGTGCACATGTTACATCTGCCCCCCCCCCTAGTGCACATGTTACATCTGGCCCCCCCCTGCAGTGCACGTTACATCTGCCCCCCCCCCCTGCAGTGCACGTTACATCTGCCCCCCCTGCAGTGCACACGTTACATCTGCCCCCCCTGCAGTGCACATGTTACATCTGCCCCCCCCACTGCAGTGCACATGTTACATCTGCCCCCCCCCCCACTGCAGTGCACATGTTACATCTGCCCCCCCCCCCCACTGCAGTGCACATGTTACATCTGCCCCCCCTGCAGTGCACATGTTACATCTGCCCCCCCCCTAGTGCACATGTTACATCTGCCCCCCCCCTGCAGTGCACGTTACATCTCCCCCCCCCCCTGCAGTGCACGTTACATCTGCCCCCCCCCCCTGCAGTGCACATGTTACATCTGCCCCCCCCTGCAGTGCACATGTTACATCTGCCCCCCCTGCAGTGCACATGTTACATCTGCCCCTCCTGCAGTGCACATGTTACATCTGCCCCCCCTGCAGTGCACGTTACATCTGCCCCCCCTGCAGTGCACATGTTACATCTGCCCCCCCTGCAGTGCACATGTTACATCTGCCCCCCCTGCAGTGCACATGTTACATCTGCCCATCCCCCCTGCAGTGCACATGTTACATCTGCCCATCCCCCCTGCAGTGCACATGTCACATCTGCCCATCCCCCCTGCAGTGCACATGTCACATCTGCCCATCCCCCCTGCAGTGCACATGTCACATCTGCCCCGCCTGCACTGCACATGTCACATCTGCCCCGCCTGCACTGCACATGTTACATCTGCCCCACCTGCAGTGCACATGTTACATCTGCCCCACCTGCAGTGCACATGTTACATCTTCCCCCCCTGCAGTGCACATGTTACATCTGCCTCCCCTGCAGTGCACATGTTACATCTGCCTCCCCTGCAGTGCACATGTTACATCTGCCCCGCCTGCACTGCACATGTTACATCTGCCCCACCTGCAGTGCACATGTTACATCTGCCTCCCCTGCAGTGCACATGTTACATCTGCCTCCCCTGCAGTGCACATGTTACATCTGCCTCCCCTGCAGTGCACATGTTACATCTGCCTCCCCTGCAGTGCACATGTTACATCTGCCTCCCCTGCAGTGCACATGTTACATCTGCCTCCCCTGCAGTGCACATGGTTTTGCCCATTACTGTGCTTTTTTTGTTTGCTAACAAACTGGAATTATGCCCTTAATCCTCAATGTGTGGGAGGAGCTTACTCTTACCGCTGCACTGTGCCAGAGTCTGCTACGCTGGTCTCCAGGAACATGGCTTCCCTGTACTGTGCATGCATAAAACTCTGGGAAAATGGCGGCCACACCATTTTCCCAGTTGTTTGCGCAGTGCCGACTTGAGCCCCCGGAAAGATAAGTATTCTAGATGGGTGCACCCATTATACATCACTTACTGACTGCACGCTCATGTGCGTCCCTTACACTAGGTTATTCTCCCTGTAAGCCGCACTGGGGAATACCGGTCACTAATCAGTAATAGCCGCCTGAGGAAACCGGTAATTACCCAGCGTCTCTGTCATAAATACCCCATGTTCTCATAACATCGCTGATTTACTGACGTTTGTTTGTCCGTCCGTTCTCATGATGCACCAGACAAATACACATGGCACCTTTATAGGGCGCACTGTTCTACGCCGCACCCATATGGAGACTGTAACCAGGCAGGCGGATATGGGGAAAAGGCCTCTGATTCGCGAAATTCTGGGGGGCGAATTATACTGCGGGATTTAAACCAGCAGCAGAAAGAGACCATGTGAAAGACTTCGTGAGATGTACTAAGCATCACATCCGCGATGTGGTACATCACGCACTTACCCCGCCTGCATACTAATAGCATATGTACTAACGTGGTTAGTATCGCAAAGGACAGATCTCCCGGGAGGAGCTGCGAAGAGCCGCCCATAGGAGTCTATTGGGTATACGGGATGTATCAGTGAGGCGCCGCCTATACCCAGCTATCATATAGCTTACACTTTATAATAGGGGACGGCGACACATCCAGCAAAGCTGTGGCAGGGCGTGCTGGGATGTGTAGTGCCACAGGTTACCTACACCTGTTCTACGAAATATCTAGAATGTGATTGGTTGCTATGGGCAACCTCTCCACTTGTACTCTGTAGAGCCAGCCTGGATAACCTGTGACTCTCCAGCTGCTGGGAAACTACAAGTCCCAGCAGGACCTGTCACAGTTCTGCTTTTCCGGATTGACGGTCTGTGGGTGGATATATAGGGAGTATACAGGAGTAATCTGGTACGCTCGTGTATTTCCGGTGCTTCCGATAGTAGCTGTTCTCTTATCTTTCTGTGGCCCCAGATTAGGAATGTTCACAGCTGTGCAAAATATTTCAGGAGATCAATTTGCTGGTTCTGTGGGAGACAGTAACCCGTGATAGTGGCGGCTTGGTGTCGCGTCCTTTTTTTTATAGGACATGTCACAGGAAAACCTTTTTACTTCTCTTTTCTTTTTATAGACAAATCCCCTACAGTATAAATGAGTTGTGTTGTAGCGTGGCGCCCTCGTGTACCAGACGCCCAGAAAAAGGGGAAACGCAATGTTATTTTAAGAACGTGTATATTTATGTGTGTGTATATATACAAATATAGATATAGATAGGTAAGGGGTGTAAATGAATGTATATTTTTGTATGCAGGGTAAATACTGGGTGCTTTGACATGTGGACATCTATTCATGCGGTAGCAGCGTGGAGCAGGCGGGCTGTTTTAGCGCTGGATAGACAGCGAATAATTACATTGATTGCGATGTTGTATAGCGCCAGGACGAGTGTCCGAAGCTGTAACTAGAAGATGTCTGCGTGCAATCTCCTGGGGTGCGAGAAACAATCCTACAAACCTAGTACCATGATGCTAGATGCCGGCTTACTACGTGCGCTAGCAGAATTGCGTATGGCACTTAAGTTGGATAATAGCGTTTACCTGGACAAAACTCCGGTTTAAGGCGCAGTAAACTCTATCTCCCGATGTAAGGCGCTCATTCCCGTCGCTGTTCCATATCGCACTGAATTGAATTGGCGCCATAAATCGCTGCGACACTGAATTTCTACTTGTAATCAGAGAGTCATCCGTGTATGAGATTTGCATGTTGCTGGTGGTTTCGGGGAAGGGATAGCGGTGATGCCTGGAATTCCCCCTCTGAGTAATACGCTGTACCATGTGACCCCTACACGCCCGGACGCAGCTTTTCATTATAAACTATCGCTACACTTTTATACCGAACAGTATGTAACATTGGAAATCACCAGCGAAGCGGGAAACAGGCGTGGGAGAACGGACACTAGTGATACGGAGGGGAAGGGGTAATGAGAGGTTAATATGAGAACAGCAGGGTATAGGAAGGCACGGCTGCGATGGGGATGATTGCAGTATTCTCTGTGTAACCACTGTGCCACAGTGCTGCTCCATACTCCCTGCGTCGGCACCTAACAATCCGTCTCTGCCAACATGAGGATTATCTCCGTGTCCTGTCCCCTGATGCAGCAATGTCTCTATACCGTGCACTTGTCCTACATTGTCGCTGGTTTCTTGTTGTCTATGTACTTTGTTAGACGCTGTGGAACCCTTGTGGCACCATATAAATAAATTATCATAATAGTACTGCAGCGGTCACATGACCCCATCGCCGTTCGCTGCTGTACAGGTAGAGCATTCATTGTGTCCTGGGAGGAATCATTCTCCTTACCGGTCGCCGTCTCTACCTCTGCTTCCTGGCTCTGGATCCATCCAGTGCTATTTACTTTGACCTCGGCTTTGGTAAAGTGACTGATTGTGTGCTGCCTGCCCTGCCTCTCCTGACTGCACGTCCCTGGACTGTGATTGTGTGCTGCCTGCCCTGACTGCACGTCCCTGGACTGTGATTGTGTGCTGCCTGCCCTGACTGCACGTCCCTGGACTGTGATTGTGTGCTGCCTGCCCTGACTGCACGTCCCTGGACTGTGATTGTGTGCTGACTGCACGTCCCTGGACTGTGATTGTGTGCTGACTGCACGTCCCTGGACTGTGATTGTGTGCTGACTGCACGTCCCTGGACTGTGATTGTGTGCTGCCTGCCCTGACTGCACGTCCCTGGACTGTGATTGTGTGCTGCCTGCCCTGACTGCACGTCCCTGGACTGTGATGGTGTGCTGCCTGCCCTGACTGCACGTCCCTGGACTGTGATGGTGTGCTGCCTGCCCTGACTGCACGTCCCTGGACTGTGATGGTGTGCTGCCTGCCCTGACTGCACGTCCCTGGACTGTGATGGTGTGCTGCCTGCCCTGACTGCACGTCCCTGGACTGTGATGGTGTGCTGCCTGCCCTGACTGCACGTCCCTGGACTGTGATTGTGTGCTGCCTGCCCTGACTGCACGTCCCTGGACTGTGATTGCGTGCTGCCTGCCCTGCCTCTCCTGACTGCACGTCCCTGGACTGTGATTGTGTGCTGCCTGCCCTGACTGCACGTCCCTGGACTGTGATTTTGTGCTGCCTCTCCTGACTGCACGTCCCTGGACTGTGATTGTGTGCTGCCTGCCCTGCCTCTCCTGACTGCACGTCCCTGGACTGTGATTGTGTGCTGCCTGCCCTGACTGCACGTCCCTGGACTGTGATTGTGTGCTGCCTGCCCTGACTGCACGTCCCTGGACTGTGATTGCGTGCTGCCTACACGTCCCTGGACTGTAATTGTGTGCTACCTGCTCTGACTGCACATCCCTGGACTGTGATTGCGTGCTGCCTGCACGTCCCTGGACTGTAATTGTGTGCTGCCTGCCCTGACTGCACGTCCCTGGACTGTGATTGCGTGCTGCCTGCACGTCCCTGGACTGTGATTGTGTGCTGCCTGCCCTGACTGCACGTCCCTGGACTGTGATTGTATGCTGCCTCCCCTGACTGCACGTCCCTGGACTGTGATTGTATGCTGCCTCCCCTAACTGCACGTCCCTGGACTGTGATTGTGTGCTGCCTGCCCTGACTGCACGTCCCTGGACTGTGATTGTGTGCTGCCTCCCCTGACTGCACGTCCCTGGACTGTGATTGTGTGCTGCCTGCCCTGACTGCACGTCCCTGGACTGTGATTGTGTGCTGCCTGCCCTGACTGCACGTCCCTGGACTGTGATTGTGTGCTGCCTCCCCTGACTGCACGTCCCTGGACTGTGATTGTGTGCTGCCTGCCCTGACTGCACGTCCCTGGACTGTGATTGCGTGCTGCCTACACGTCCCTGGACTGTAATTGTGTGCTACCTGCCCTGACTGCACGTCCCTGGACTGTGATTGTGTGCTGACTGCACGTCCCTGGACTGTGATTGCGTGCTGCCTGCACGTCCCTGGACTGTAATTGTGTGCTGCCTGCCCTGACTGCACGTCCCTGGACTGTGATTGCGTGCTGCCTGCACGTCCCTGGACTGTGATTGTGTGCTGCCTGCCCTGACTGCACGTCCCTGGACTGTGATTGTATGCTGCCTCCCCTAACTGCACGTCCCTGGACTGTGATTGTGTGCTGCCTCCCCTGACTGCACGTCCCTGGACTGTGATTGCGTGCTGCCTGCACGTCCCTGGACTGTGATTGTGTGCTGACTGCACGTCCCTGGACTGTGATTGTGTGCTGCCTTCCCTGACTGCACGTCCCTGGACTGTGATTGTGTGCTGCCTGCCCTGACTGCACGTCCCTGGACTGTGATTGCGTGCTGCCTGCACATCCCTGGACTGTGATTGCGTGCTGCCTGCACGGCCCTGGACTGTGATTGCGTGCTGCCTGCACGGCCCTGGACTGTGATTGTGTGCTCCCTGCCTGCACGTCCCTGGACTGTGATTGCGTGCTGCCTGCCTGCACGTCCCTGGACTGTGATTGTGTGCTGCCTGCCCTGACTGCACGTCCCTGGACTGTGATTGTATGCTGCCTCCCTTGACTGCACGTCCTTGGACTGTGATTGTGTGCTGCCTGCCCTGACTGCACGTCCCTGGACTGTGATTGTGTGCTGCCTGCCCTAACTGCACATCCCTGGACTGTGATTGTGTGCTGCCTGCCCTGACTGCACGTCCCTGGACTGTGATTGTGTGCTGCCTGCCCTGACCTTTGGACTTGTTTTTGGGTTATTCTGTCCTCTGATTTCCTCAATTACACTGTAGTTCCAAATGTTTCCTTATCTGTTTCATACCGGACAATATATTATTTATTCTCTGTTATATTGGCAAAGGAAGATGGATTATATTGGAATCAGTATGATTTACCGGTGGCCGGGATGCGGGCTGTCCATATCTCAATACCGGCAACGGGGCGAGCGCTAAGAGTTCCCTTGGTAACACTCACGAGTGGAAATAGTCCTGTATTGCCGGCTGTCGAGATTCCGGCGTCTGTATCCTGAGCGCTGGAATCCCAACAGCCGGCAAATGGAACGCATTCCATAATGTTATATAATACAATAATATTTACTGGCTTATATGTGTCCAGCGCTGCAGAACCTCTTGTTCTCTGGTCAGTAGGTATGATATAATATATATCGCTAACTCGCTGCGTTATTAGGGACTACGCCCCATGTTACCTCTGATATCCTGTACTTATACCGACAAATCGCATTGCGCACACGGCAACTGTTGTCTGGTTTTTCTCTGCGTAGGGAACGTTTGGCACTCCAGATGCTGTGGAACTACACAATCCAGCATGCCCTGCTACACTTTTAGCATTCCCTGACAGGCAAACTGTGGCAGAGAATGCTGGGATGTGTAGTTCCATACTCTAAGCAATTGTGTGTCTGGTTGCTATGGGGTTAAATGAGTGTTGCACAGTGTATTATAGTAACCTTGTGCTCGGTCGTTAGTGAATGCGGATTAGAGCAATTATGTAACGTACAAGTTTACAGCCGCAGAGCTTTATTTAGCTGTTGTGAAATATGAGACGCGGATCTCGCGGCGTGATGACACATGTCATAGTAACGAGCTGGAAGAGGCAGGTACTCCGCCATCTCCTCTACAAATAAAGACAGGCCAGGTTGCCCATTACTGTCACGACGACTTTCCCATTGCTGCCGCGATATAAAACGTAATTAGATCAAGCAGTGGTTTAGGAGGAATATGGAAAGGCGGATTTTAATGCGACGGGGGACAGAGCATAGACGTAGTAATGGCCCATGTACGTACAGCCCCACAAATGGGCGCACCGCGCTTTATCACTAATCTACATAATAGCAGGTAACTGTCTGGCCCATTTCCTAATGTGGTGTATAGACGGGTGAGACAGGAATGACTGGATGGTTTACAGTCTCATAGGTAACGCACAGTACAGATGAGTGACTATATACAGTTGACACTTGAGACATGACAGGAAATTACTGACATTCTGTCTCCGTATAGATACATTCTAACACTCCTGGTATGGAAGAGGCAGAAAATACTCCATCGCACGTACATGTTTTCCAGATAACCTCGTTGGTGCACAGGTGCATGTATTGCTGCTGACCTATTTTAATGGGTCTGGGACTCAGGGTCGACAACAAAAAGGTTGCCACACCTTAGGTCGACGCCAATTGGTCACCACACCTTAGGTCGACATGGACAAAAGGTCGACATGGACAAAAGGTCGTCAGGAACAAGGTCGACATGGAAAAAGGTCGACATGAGTTTTTTATGGGTTTTTTGGTGTCGTTTTCTTCGTAGAGTGACCGGGAACCCCAATTAGTGCACCGCGTCCCCTCGCATGGCTCGCTTCACTCGCCATGCTTCGGGCATGGTGCCTTCGCTCCGCTACCGCTTCGCTCGGCACAGATTACCGTTCCAATCGTAGTCCACGTGGATCGTTAAGTATGAAAAGGTTCCAAAAAAGAAAAAAAATTCGTGAAAAACTCATGTCGACCTTTTTCCATGGTGACCTTTTTCCATGTCGACATTTTGTCCATGTCGACCTACGGTGTGTCGACCAATTGGCATCGACCTAAGGTGTGTCGACCTTTTTGCTATCGACCTGGAGTCCGGATACCATTTTAATAGACCAATAGGTGGAGCTAATTATTTACTTGTGATAAGATCTGGGAAACACGCTCTGTACGCTGAGCGCTATGTAACAAGGGGCGGAATGTACTAAAGGCAAATTTAGGCCAACACCCTGAAAGCTCTGGCCGCGTTTCCCATATGTACTAAGCACTGGGATGTGATGCAGTGTTTGGTGTTACCCTATAGAAGCCTATGGGCTCCATCCACAGTGTCCTCCAAGAGGGATCCAATCAGGTCCTCCCAGCACCCCCCGTAGCTGAAGCGTCGCTGTCCATGCACAGAGGGACTCCCGGGGCCGGAACCCGCAAGTCCCGACATGGCAGAGGACAGCTCTTATTGTTAGTACATACGCTATTAGTATCTATGCGGCTTGGGTGGGATGTACCTCATTGTAGAAGCGATACTTAGTACATCCCGCCCAAGAAGTGAAAAGAGCGGAGAACAGTTGCCCATAGCATCAGCTTCTACCTATCACGCACTTCATAAATGTTACATCTAAGCTGATTGGTTGCTATGGGCAACTTCTCCACTTTCTCTCTCTCCAAGGCTTGATACACCTCACCCACAGTATATTAGATGAAGCTTACGTACACAGTGACTGGAGCAATACAGCGGCCATAGGGCGACGTGTCACCGATCCTGTAAGATGAGACCCCGGCACTCCGCCGGTTAATCGGTGAGATGTTGGTAGGAGCCCCACACACGCAGTTACGGATCTGTCCCTGCCGTGTGTACTAGTATGCGGTGAGACGCGGCCTGCGCTGGGCCTCTCCCCACAATGCTATGCCTGTTCACATGTGCCCCGGCTGCTGGCCTAACTTCCCCCCTGACTGTGTGTGTCCGCCAGGCCTGGCTGGGACTCCGACGCGTGCTCTTAACTCTTGCTGTGCGCCGCAGAGCCGGCCTATGTACACCGTGCCGCAGCCTGATGCCTACTCAGCTGCATGCGGATATTAACTCTTCAGTCACTAAGAGCTGTCACTTGTTGTGTATACATAGTATGGAGGGAGGTGAGTACAGCGGGGTCAGGGGTTGCTGTAGTATGGGGGGAGGTGAGTACAGCGGGGTCAGGGGTTGCTGTAGTATGGGGGGAGGTGAGTACAGCGGGGTCAGGGGTTGCTGTAGTATGGGGGGAGGTGAGTACAGCGGGGTCAGGGGTTGCTGTAGTATGGGGGGGAGGTGAGTACAGCGGGGTCAGGGGTTGCTGTAGTATGGGGGGAGGTGAGTACAGCGGGGTCAGGGGTTGCTGTAGTATGGAGGGAGGTGAGTACAGCGGGGTCAGGGGTTGCTGTAGTATGGGGGGAGGTGAGTACAGCAGGGTCAGGGGTTGCTGTAGTATGGGGGGAGGTGAGTACAGCGGGGTCAGGGGTTGCTGTAGTATGGGGGGAGGGGAGTACAGCGGGGTCAGGGGTTGCTGTAGTATGGGGGGAGGGGAGTACAGCGGGGTCAGGGGTTGCTGTAGTATGGGGGGAGGGGAGTACAGCGGGGTCAGGGGTTGCTGTAGTATGGGGGGAGGGGAGTACAGCGGGGTCAGGGGTTGCTGTAGTATGGAGGGAGGTGAGTACAGCGGGGTCAGGGGTTGCTGTAGTATGGAGGGAGGTGAGTACAGCGGGGTCAGGGGTTGCTGTAGTATGGGGGGAGGTGAGTACAGCGGGGTCAGGGGTTGCTGTAGTATGGGGGGAGGTGAGTACAGCGGGGTCAGGGGTTGCTGTAGTATGGGGGGAGGTGAGTACAGCGGGGTCAGGGGTTGCTGTAGTATGGGGGGAGGTGAGTACAGCGGGGTCAGGGGTTGCTGTAGTATGGGGGGAGGTGAGTACAGCGGGGTCAGGGGTTGCTGTAGTATGGAGAGAGGTGAGTACAGCGGGGTCAGGGGTTGCTGTAATATGGGGGGAGGTGAGTACAGCGGGGTCAGTGGTTGCTGTAGTATGGGGGGAGGGGAGTACAGCAGGGTCAGGGGTTGCTGTAGTATGGGGGGAGGGGAGTACAGCGGGGTCAGGGGTTGCTGTAGTATGGGGGGAGGTGAGTACAGCGGGGTCAGGGGTTGCTGTAGTATGGAGGGAGGTGAGTACAGCGGGGTCAGGGGTTGCTGTAGTATGGGGGGAGGTGAGTACAGCGGGGTCAGGGGTTGCTGTAGTATGGAGGGAGGTGAGTACAGCGGGGTCAGGGGTTGCTGTAGTATGGGGGGAGGTGAGTACAGCGGGGTCAGGGGTTGCTGTAGTATGGGGGGAGGGGAGTACAGCGGGGTCAGGGGTTGCTGTAGTATGGGGGGAGGGGAGTACAGCAGGGTCAGGGGTTGCTGTAGTATGGGGGGAGTTGAGTACAGCGGGGTCAGGGGTTGCTATAGTATGGGGGGAGGTGAGTACAGCGGGGTCAGGGGTTGCTGTAGTATGGGGGGAGGTGAGTACAGCTGGGTCAGGGGTTGCTGTAGTATGGAGAGAGGTGAGTACAGCGGGGTCAGGGGTTGCTGTAGTATGGAGGGAGGTGAGTACAGCGGGGTCAGGGGTTGCTGTAGTATGGAGAGAGGTGAGTACAGCGGGGTCAGGGGTTGCTGTAGTATTGGGGGGAGGTGAGTACAGCGGGGTCAGGGGTTGCTGTAGTATGGAGAGAGGTGAGTACAGCGGGGTCAGTGGTTGCTGTAGTATGGGGGGAGGGGAGTACAGCGGGGTCAGGGGTTGCTGTAGTATGGGGGGAGGGGAGTACAGCGGGGTCAGGGGTTGCTGTAGTATGGGGGGAGGGGAGTACAGCGGGGTCAGGGGTTGCTGTAGTATGGGGGGAGGTGAGTACAGCGGGGTCAGGGGTTGCTGTAGTATGGGGGGAGGTGAGTACAGCGGGGTCAGGGGTTGCTGTAGTATGGGGGGAGGTGAGTACAGCGGGGTCAGGGGTTGCTGTAGTATGGGGGGAGGTGAGTACAGCGGGGTCAGGGGTTGCTGTAGTATGGGGGGAGGTGAGTACAGCGGGGTCAGGGGTTGCTGTAGTATGGGGGGAGGTGAGTACAGCGGGGTCAGGGGTTGCTGTAGTATGGGGGGAGGTGAGTACAGCGGGGTCAGGGGTTGCTGTAGTATGGGGGGAGGTGAGTACAGCGGGGTCAGGGGTTGCTGTAGTATGGAGGGAGGTGAGTACAGCGGGGTCAGGGGTTGCTGTAGTATGGGGGGAGGTGAGTACAGCGGGGTCAGGGGTTGCTGTAGTATGGAGGGAGGTGAGTACAGCGGGGTCAGGGGTTGCTGTAGTATGGGGGGAGGTGAGTACAGCGGGGTCAGGGGTTGCTGTAGTATGGGGGGAGGGGAGTACAGCGGGGTCAGGGGTTGCTGTAGTATGGGGGGAGGGGAGTACAGCAGGGTCAGGGGTTGCTGTAGTATGGGGGGAGTTGAGTACAGCGGGGTCAGGGGTTGCTGTAGTATGGGGGGAGGTGAGTACAGCGGGGTCAGGGGTTGCTGTAGTATGGGGGGAGGTGAGTACAGCTGGGTCAGGGGTTGCTGTAGTATGGAGAGAGGTGAGTACAGCGGGGTCAGGGGTTGCTGTAGTATGGAGGGAGGTGAGTACAGCGGGGTCAGGGGTTGCTGTAGTATGGAGAGAGGTGAGTACAGCGGGGTCAGGGGTTGCTGTAGTATTGGGGGGAGGTGAGTACAGCGGGGTCAGGGGTTGCTGTAGTATGGAGAGAGGTGAGTACAGCGGGGTCAGTGGTTGCTGTAGTATGGGGGGAGGGGAGTACAGCGGGGTCAGGGGTTGCTGTAGTATGGGGGGAGGGGAGTACAGCGGGGTCAGGGGTTGCTGTAGTATGGGGGGAGGTGAGTACAGCGGGGTCAGGGGTTGCTGTAGTATGGGGGGAGGTGAGTACAGCGGGGTCAGGGGTTGCTGTAGTATGGGGGGAGGTGAGTACAGCGGGGTCAGGGGTTGCTGTAGTATGGGGGGAGGTGAGTACAGCGGGGTCAGGGGTTGCTGTAGTATGGGGGGAGGTGAGTACAGCGGGGTCAGGGGTTGCTGTAGTATGGGGGGAGGTGAGTACAGCGGGGTCAGGGGTTGCTGTAGTATGGGGGGAGGTGAGTACAGCGGGGTCAGGGGTTGCTGTAGTATGGGGGGAGGTGAGTACAGCGGGGTCAGGGGTTGCTGTAGTATGGGGGGAGGTGAGTACAGCGGGGTCAGGGGTTGCTGTAGTATGGGGGGAGGTGAGTACAGCGGGGTCAGGGGTTGCTGTAGTATGGGGGGAGGTGAGTACAGCGGGGTCAGGGGTTGCTGTAATATGGGGGGAGGTGAGTACAGCGGGGTCAGGGGTTGCTGTAATATGGGGGGAGGTGAGTACAGCGGGGTCAGGGGTTGCTGTAGTATGGGGGGAGGGGAGTACAGCGGGGTCAGGGGTTGCTGTAGTATGGGGGGAGGGGAGTACAGCGGGGTCAGGGGTTGCTGTAGTATGGGGGGAGGTGAGTACAGCGGGGTCAGGGGTTGCTGTAGTATGGAGGGAGGTGAGTACAGCGGGGTCAGGGGTTGCTGTAGTATGGGGGGAGGTGAGTACAGCGGGGTCAGGGGTTGCTGTAGTATGGAGGGAGGTGAGTACAGCGGGGTCAGGGGTTGCTGTAGTATGGGGGGAGGTGAGTACAGCGGGGTCAGGGGTTGCTGTAGTATGGGGGGAGGGGAGTACAGCGGGGTCAGGGGTTGCTGTAGTATGGGGGGAGGGGAGTACAGCAGGGTCAGGGGTTGCTGTAGTATGGGGGGAGTTGAGTACAGCGGGGTCAGGGGTTGCTGTAGTATGGGGGGAGGTGAGTACAGCGGGGTCAGGGGTTGCTGTAGTATGGGGGGAGGTGAGTACAGCTGGGTCAGGGGTTGCTGTAGTATGGAGAGAGGTGAGTACAGCGGGGTCAGGGGTTGCTGTAGTATGGAGGGAGGTGAGTACAGCGGGGTCAGGGGTTGCTGTAGTATGGAGAGAGGTGAGTACAGCGGGGTCAGGGGTTGCTGTAGTATTGGGGGGAGGTGAGTACAGCGGGGTCAGGGGTTGCTGTAGTATGGAGAGAGGTGAGTACAGCGGGGTCAGGGGTTGCTGTAGTATGGAGGGAGGTGAGTACAGCGGGGTCAGGGGTTGCTGTAGTATGGAGAGAGGTGAGTACAGCGGGGTCAGGGGTTGCTGTAGTATTGGGGGGAGGTGAGTACAGCGGGGTCAGGGGTTGCTGTAGTATGGAGAGAGGTGAGTACAGCGGGGTCAGTGGTTGCTGTAGTATGGGGGGAGGGGAGTACAGCGGGGTCAGGGGTTGCTGTAGTATGGGGGGAGGGGAGTACAGCGGGGTCAGGGGTTGCTGTAGTATGGGGGGAGGTGAGTACAGCGGGGTCAGGGGTTGCTGTAGTATGGGGGGAGGTGAGTACAGCGGGGTCAGGGGTTGCTGTAGTATGGGGGGAGGTGAGTACAGCGGGGTCAGGGGTTGCTGTAGTATGGGGGGAGGTGAGTACAGCGGGGTCAGGGGTTGCTGTAGTATGGGGGGAGGTGAGTACAGCGGGGTCAGGGGTTGCTGTAGTATGGGGGGAGGTGAGTACAGCGGGGTCAGGGGTTGCTGTAGTATGGGGGGAGGTGAGTACAGCGGGGTCAGGGGTTGCTGTAGTATGGGGGGAGGTGAGTACAGCGGGGTCAGGGGTTGCTGTAGTATGGGGGGAGGTGAGTACAGCGGGGTCAGGGGTTGCTGTAGTATGGGGGGAGGTGAGTACAGCGGGGTCAGGGGTTGCTGTAGTATGGAGAGAGGTGAGTACAGCGGGGTCAGGGGTTGCTGTAATATGGGGGGAGGTGAGTACAGCGGGGTCAGTGGTTGCTGTAGTATGGGGGGAGGGGAGTACAGCGGGGTCAGGGGTTGCTGTAGTATGGGGGGAGGGGAGTACAGCGGGGTCAGGGGTTGCTGTAGTATGGGGGGAGGGGAGTACAGCGGGGTCAGGGGTTGCTGTAGTATGGAGGGAGGTGAGTACAGCGGGGTCAGGGGTTGCTGTAGTATGGGGGGAGGTGAGTACAGCGGGGTCAGGGGTTGCTGTAGTATGGAGGGAGGTGAGTACAGCGGGGTCAGGGGTTGCTGTAGTATGGGGGGAGGTGAGTACAGCGGGGTCAGGGGTTGCTGTAGTATGGGGGGAGGGGAGTACAGCGGGGTCAGGGGTTGCTGTAGTATGGGGGGAGGGGAGTACAGCGGGGTCAGGGGTTGCTGTAGTATGGGGGGAGTTGAGTACAGCGGGGTCAGGGGTTGCTGTAGTATGGGGGGAGGTGAGTACAGCGGGGTCAGGGGTTGCTGTAGTATGGGGGGAGGTGAGTACAGCTGGGTCAGGGGTTGCTGTAGTATGGAGAGAGGTGAGTACAGCGGGGTCAGGGGTTGCTGTAGTATGGAGGGAGGTGAGTACAGCGGGGTCAGGGGTTGCTGTAGTATGGAGAGAGGTGAGTACAGCGGGGTCAGGGGTTGCTGTAGTATTGGGGGGAGGTGAGTACAGCGGGGTCAGGGGTTGCTGTAGTATGAGGAGAGGTGAGTACAGCGGGGTCAGGGGTTGCTGTAGTATGGGGGGAGGTGAGTACAGCGGGGTCAGGGGTTGCTGTAGTATGAAGGGAGGTGAGTACAGCGGGGTCAGGGGTTGTTGTAGTATGGGGGGAGGGGAGTACAGCGGGGTCAGGGGTTGCTGTAGTATGAAGGGAGTTGAGTACAGCGGGGTCAGGGGTTGCTGTAGTATGGGGGGAGGGGAGTACAGCGGGGTCAGGGGTTGCTGTAGTATGGAGGGAGGTGAGTACAGCGGGGTCAGGGGTTGCTGTAGTATGGAGAGAGGTGAGTACAGCGGGGTCAGGGGTTGCTGTAGTATGGAGAGAGGTGAGTACAGCGGGGTCAGGGGTTGCTGTAGTATGGAGGGAGGTGAGTACAGCGGGGTCAGGGGTTGCTGTAGTATGGGGGGAGGGGAGTACAGCGGGGTCAGGGGTTGCTGTAGTATGGAGAGAGGTGAGTACAGTGGGGTCAGGGGTTGCTGTAGTATGGAGGGAGGTGAGTACAGTGGGGTCAGGGGTTGCTGTAGTATGGGGGGAGGTGAGTACAGCGGGGTCAGGGGTTGCTGTAGTATGGAGAGAGGTGAGTACAGCGGGGTCAGGGGTTGCTGTAGTATTGGGGGGAGGTGAGTACAGCGGGGTCAGGGGTTGCTGTAGTATGAGGAGAGGTGAGTACAGCGGGGTCAGGGGTTGCTGTAGTATGGGGGGAGGTGAGTACAGCGGGGTCAGGGGTTGCTGTAGTATGAAGGGAGGTGAGTACAGCGGGGTCAGGGGTTGTTGTAGTATGGGGGGAGGGGAGTACAGCGGGGTCAGGGGTTGCTGTAGTATGAAGGGAGTTGAGTACAGCGGGGTCAGGGGTTGCTGTAGTATGGGGGGAGTTGAGTACAGCGGGGTCAGGGGGTTGCTGTAGTATGGGGAGAGGTGAGTACAGCGGGGTCAGGGGTTGCTGTAGTATGGGGGGAGGTGAGTACAGCGGGGTCAGGGGTTGCTGTAGTATGGGGGGAGGTGAGTACAGCGGGGTCAGGGGTTGCTGTAGTATGGGGGGAGGTGAGTACAGCGGGGTCAGGGGTTGCTGTAGTATGGGGGGAGGTGAGTACAGCGGGGTCAGGGGTTGCTGTAGTATGGGGGGAGGTGAGTACAGCGGGGTCAGGGGTTGCTGTAGTATGGAGAGAGGTGAGTACAGCGGGGTCAGGGGTTGCTGTAATATGGGGGGAGGTGAGTACAGCGGGGTCAGTGGTTGCTGTAGTATGGGGGGAGGGGAGTACAGCGGGGTCAGGGGTTGCTGTAGTATGGGGGGAGGGGAGTACAGCGGGGTCAGGGGTTGCTGTAGTATGGGGGGAGGGGAGTACAGCGGGGTCAGGGGTTGCTGTAGTATGGAGGGAGGTGAGTACAGCGGGGTCAGGGGTTGCTGTAGTATGGGGGGAGGTGAGTACAGCGGGGTCAGGGGTTGCTGTAGTATGGAGGGAGGTGAGTACAACGGGGTCAGGGGTTGCTGTAGTATGGGGGGAGGTGAGTACAGCGGGGTCAGGGGTTGCTGTAGTATGGGGGGAGGGGAGTACAGCGGGGTCAGGGGTTGCTGTAGTATGGGGGGAGGGGAGTACAGCGGGGTCAGGGGTTGCTGTAGTATGGGGGGAGTTGAGTACAGCGGGGTCAGGGGTTGCTGTAGTATGGGGGGAGGTGAGTACAGCGGGGTCAGGGGTTGCTGTAGTATGGGGGGAGGTGAGTACAGCTGGGTCAGGGGTTGCTGTAGTATGGAGAGAGGTGAGTACAGCGGGGTCAGGGGTTGCTGTAGTATGGAGGGAGGTGAGTACAGCGGGGTCAGGGGTTGCTGTAGTATGGAGAGAGGTGAGTACAGCGGGGGTCAGGGGTTGCTGTAGTATTGGGGGGAGGTGAGTACAGCGGGGTCAGGGGTTGCTGTAGTATGAGGAGAGGTGAGTACAGCGGGGTCAGGGGTTGCTGTAGTATGGGGGGAGGTGAGTACAGCGGGGTCAGGGGTTGCTGTAGTATGAAGGGAGGTGAGTACAGCGGGGTCAGGGGTTGTTGTAGTATGGGGGGAGGGGAGTACAGCGGGGTCAGGGGTTGCTGTAGTATGAAGGGAGTTGAGTACAGCGGGGTCAGGGGTTGCTGTAGTATGGGGGGAGGGGAGTACAGCGGGGTCAGGGGTTGCTGTAGTATGGAGGGAGGTGAGTACAGCGGGGTCAGGGGTTGCTGTAGTATGGAGAGAGGTGAGTACAGCGGGGTCAGGGGTTGCTGTAGTATGGAGAGAGGTGAGTACAGCGGGGTCAGGGGTTGCTGTAGTATGGAGGGAGGTGAGTACAGCGGGGTCAGGGGTTGCTGTAGTATGGGGGGAGGGGAGTACAGCGGGGTCAGGGGTTGCTGTAGTATGGAGAGAGGTGAGTACAGTGGGGTCAGGGGTTGCTGTAGTATGGAGGGAGGTGAGTACAGTGGGGTCAGGGGTTGCTGTAGTATGGGGGGAGGTGAGTACAGCGGGGTCAGGGGTTGCTGTAGTATGGAGAGAGGTGAGTACAGCGGGGTCAGGGGTTGCTGTAGTATTGGGGGGAGGTGAGTACAGCGGGGTCAGGGGTTGCTGTAGTATGAGGAGAGGTGAGTACAGCGGGGTCAGGGGTTGCTGTAGTATGGGGGGAGGTGAGTACAGCGGGGTCAGGGGTTGCTGTAGTATGAAGGGAGGTGAGTACAGCGGGGTCAGGGGTTGTTGTAGTATGGGGGGAGGGGAGTACAGCGGGGTCAGGGGTTGCTGTAGTATGAAGGGAGTTGAGTACAGCGGGGTCAGGGGTTGCTGTAGTATGGGGGGAGTTGAGTACAGCGGGGTCAGGGGTTGCTGTAGTATGGGGAGAGGTGAGTACAGCGGGGTCAGGGGTTACTGTAGTATGGAGGGAGGTGAGTACAGCGGGGTCAGGGGTTGCTGTAGCATGGGGGGAGGTGAGTACAGCGGGGTCAGGGGTTGCTGTAGTATGGGGGGAGGTGAGTACAGCGGGGTCAGGGGTTGCTGTAGCATGGGGGGAGGTGAGTACAGCGGGGTCAGGGGTTGCTGTAGTATGGGAGGGAGGTGAGTACAGCTGGGGTCAGGGGTTGCTGTAGTATGGAGAGAGGTGAGTACAGCGGGGTCAGTGGTTGCTGTAGTATGGGGGGAGGGGAGTACAGCGGGGTCAGGGGTTGCTGTAGTATGGAGAGAGGTGAGTACAGCGGGGTCAGGGGTTGCTGTAGTATTGGGGGGAGGTGAGTACAGCGGGGTCAGGGGTTGCTGTAGTATGAGGAGAGGTGAGTACAGCGGGTCAGGGGTTGCTGTAGTATGGGGGGAGGTGAGTACAGCGGGGTCAGGGTTGCTGTAGTATGAAGGGAGGTGAGTACAGCGGGGTCAGGGGTTGTTGTAGTATGGGGGAGGTGAGTACAGCGGGGTCAGGGGTTGCTGTAGTATGAAGGGAGGTGAGTACAGCGGGGTCAGGGGTTGCTGTAGTATGGGGGAGTTGAGTACAGCGGGGTCAGGGGTTGCTGTAGTATGGGGAGAGGTGAGTACAGCGGGGTCAGGGGTTACTGTAGTATGGAGGGAGGTGAGTACAGCGGGGTCAGGGGTTGCTGTAGTATGGGGGGAGGTGAGTACAGCGGGGTCAGGGGTTGCTGTAGTATGGGGGGAGGTGAGTACAGCGGGGTCAGGGGTTGCTGTAGCATGGGGGGAGGTGAGTACAGCGGGGTCAGGGGTTGCTGTAGTATGGGGGAGGTGAGTACAGCTGGGTCAGGGGTTGCTGTAGTATGGAGAGAGGTGAGTACAGCGGGGTCAGTGGTTGCTGTAGTATGGGGGGAGGGGAGTACAGCGGGGTCAGGGGTTGCTGTAGTATGGGGGGAGGGGAGTACAGCGGGGTCAGGGGTTGCTGTAGTATGGGGGGAGGTGAGTACAGCGGGGTCAGGGGTTGCTGTAGTATGGAGGGAGGTGAGTACAGCGGGGTCAGGGGTTGCTGTAGTATGGGGGGAGGCGAGTACAGCGGGGTCAGGGGTTGCTGTAGTATGGGGAGAGGGGAGTACAGTGGGGTCAGGGGTTGCTGTAGTATGGAGAGAGGTGAGTACAGCGGGGTCAGTGGTTGCTGTAGTATGGGGGGAGGGGAGTACAGCGGGGTCAGGGGTTGCTGTAGTATGGGGGGAGGGGAGTACAGCGGGGTCAGGGGTTGCTGTAGTATGGGGAGAGGTGAGTACAGCGGGGTCAGGGGTTGCTGTAGTATGGAGGGAGGTGAGTACAGCGGGGTCAGGGGTTGCTGTAGTATGGGGGGAGGTGAGTACAGCGGGGTCAGGGGTTGCTGTAGTATGGAGAGAGGTGAGTACAGCGGGGTCAGGGGTTGCTGTAGTATGGGGGGAGGTGAGTACAGCGGGGTCAGGGGTTGCTGTAGTATGGAGGGATGTGAGTACAGCGGGGTCAGGGGTTGCTGTAGTATGGGGGGAGGTGAGTACAGCGGGGTCAGGGGTTGCTGTAGTATGGGGGGGAGGTGAGTACAGCGGGGTCAGGGGTTGCTGTAGTATGGGGGGAGGTGAGTACAGCGGGGTCAGGGGTTGCTGTAGTATGGGGGGAGGGGAGTACAGTGGGGTCAGGGGTTGCTGTAGTATGGAGAGAGGTGAGTACAGCGGGGTCAGGGGTTGCTGTAGTATGGGGGGAGGGGAGTACAGTGGGGTCAGGGGTTGCTGTAGTATGGAGAGAGGTGAGTACAGCGGGGTCAGTGGTTGCTGTAGTATGGGGGGAGGTGAGTACAGCGGGGTCAGGGGTTGCTGTAGTATGGGGGGAGGCGAGTACAGCGGGGTCAGGGGTTGCTGTAGTATGGGGGGAGGTGAGTACAGCGGGGTCAGGGGTTGCTGTAGTATGGAGGGAGGTGAGTACAGCGGGGTCAGGGGTTGCTGTAGTATGGGGGGAGGTGAGTACAGCGGGGTCAGGGGTTGCTGTAGTATGGGGGGAGGTGAGTACAGCGGGGTCAGGGGTTGCTGTAGTATGGGGGGAGGTGAGTACAGCGGGGTCAGGGGTTGCTGTAGTATGGGGGGAGGGGAGTACAGTGGGGTCAGGGGTTGCTGTAGTATGGAGAGAGGTGAGTACAGCGGGGTCAGGGGTTGCTGTAGTATGGGGGGAGGTGAGTACAGCGGGGTCAGGGGTTGCTGTAGTATGGGGGGAGGTGAGTACAGCGGGGTCAGGGGTTGCTGTAGTATGGGGGGAGGTGAGTACAGCGGGGTCAGGGGTTGCTGTAGTATGGGGGGAGGTGAGTACAGCGGGGTCAGGGGTTGCTGTAGTATGGGGGGGAGGTGAGTACAGCGGGGTCAGGGGTTGCTGTAGTATGGAGGGAGGTGAGTACAGCGGGGTCAGGGGTTGCTGTAGTATGGGGGGAGGTGAGTACAGCGGGGTCAGGGGTTGCTGTAGTATGGGGGGAGGTGAGTACAGCGGGGTCAGGGGTTGCTGTAGTATGGGGGGAGGTGAGTACAGCGGGGTCAGGGGTTGCTGTAGTATGGGGGGAGGTGAGTACAGCGGGGTCAGGGGTTGCTGTAGTATGGGGGGAGGTGAGTACAGCGGGGTCAGGGGTTGCTGTAGTATGGGGGGAGGTGAGTACAGCGGGGTCAGGGGTTGCTGTAGTATGGGGGGAGGTGAGTACAGCGGGGTCAGTGGTTGCTGTAGTATGGGGGGAGGGGAGTACAGCGGGGTCAGGGGTTGCTGTAGTATGGGGGGAGGGGAGTACAGCGGGGTCAGGGGTTGCTGTAGTATGGGGGGAGGTGAGTACAGCGGGGTCAGGGGTTGCTGTAGTATGGAGGGAGGTGAGTACAGCGGGGTCAGGGGTTGCTGTAGTATGGGGGGAGGTGAGTACAGCGGGGTCAGGGGTTGCTGTAGTATGGAGGGAGGTGAGTACAGCGGGGTCAGGGGTTGCTGTAGTATGGGGGGAGGTGAGTACAGCGGGGTCAGGGGTTGCTGTAGTATGGGGGGAGGGGAGTACAGCGGGGTCAGGGGTTGCTGTAGTATGGGGGGAGGGGAGTACAGCAGGGGTCAGGGGTTGCTGTAGTATGGGGGGAGTTGAGTACAGCGGGGTCAGGGGTTGCTGTAGTATGGGGGGAGGTGAGTACAGCGGGGTCAGGGGTTGCTGTAGTATGGGGGGAGGTGAGTACAGCTGGGTCAGGGGTTGCTGTAGTATGGAGAGAGGTGAGTACAGCGGGGTCAGGGGTTGCTGTAGTATGGAGGGAGGTGAGTACAGCGGGGTCAGGGGTTGCTGTAGTATGGAGAGAGGTGAGTACAGCGGGGTCAGGGGTTGCTGTAGTATTGGGGGGAGGTGAGTACAGCGGGGTCAGGGGTTGCTGTAGTATGGAGAGAGGTGAGTACAGCGGGGTCAGTGGTTGCTGTAGTATGGGGGGAGGGGAGTACAGCGGGGTCAGGGGTTGCTGTAGTATGGGGGGAGGGGAGTACAGCGGGGTCAGGGGTTGCTGTAGTATGGGGGGAGGTGAGTACAGCGGGGTCAGGGGTTGCTGTAGTATGGGGGGAGGTGAGTACAGCGGGGTCAGGGGTTGCTGTAGTATGGGGGGAGGTGAGTACAGCGGGGTCAGGGGTTGCTGTAGTATGGGGGGAGGTGAGTACAGCGGGGTCAGGGGTTGCTGTAGTATGGGGGGAGGTGAGTACAGCGGGGTCAGGGGTTGCTGTAGTATGGGGGGAGGTGAGTACAGCGGGGTCAGGGGTTGCTGTAGTATGGGGGGAGGTGAGTACAGCGGGGTCAGGGGTTGCTGTAGTATGGGGGGAGGTGAGTACAGCGGGGTCAGGGGTTGCTGTAGTATGGGGGGAGGTGAGTACAGCGGGGTCAGGGGTTGCTGTAGTATGGGGGGAGGTGAGTACAGCGGGGTCAGGGGTTGCTGTAGTATGGGGGGAGGTGAGTACAGCGGGGTCAGGGGTTGCTGTAATATGGGGGGAGGTGAGTACAGCGGGGTCAGGGGTTGCTGTAATATGGGGGGAGGTGAGTACAGCGGGGTCAGGGGTTGCTGTAGTATGGGGGGAGGGGAGTACAGCGGGGTCAGGGGTTGCTGTAGTATGGGGGGAGGGGAGTACAGCGGGGTCAGGGGTTGCTGTAGTATGGGGGGAGGTGAGTACAGCGGGGTCAGGGGTTGCTGTAGTATGGAGGGAGGTGAGTACAGCGGGGTCAGGGGTTGCTGTAGTATGGGGGGAGGTGAGTACAGCGGGGTCAGGGGTTGCTGTAGTATGGAGGGAGGTGAGTACAGCGGGGTCAGGGGTTGCTGTAGTATGGGGGGAGGTGAGTACAGCGGGGTCAGGGGTTGCTGTAGTATGGGGGGAGGGGAGTACAGCGGGGTCAGGGGTTGCTGTAGTATGGGGGGAGGGGAGTACAGCAGGGTCAGGGGTTGCTGTAGTATGGGGGGAGTTGAGTACAGCGGGGTCAGGGGTTGCTGTAGTATGGGGGGAGGTGAGTACAGCGGGGTCAGGGGTTGCTGTAGTATGGGGGGAGGTGAGTACAGCTGGGTCAGGGGTTGCTGTAGTATGGAGAGAGGTGAGTACAGCGGGGTCAGGGGTTGCTGTAGTATGGGGGAGGTGAGTACAGCGGGGTCAGGGGTTGCTGTAGTATGGAGAGAGGTGAGTACAGCGGGGTCAGGGGTTGCTGTAGTATTGGGGGGAGGTGAGTACAGCGGGGTCAGGGGTTGCTGTAGTATGGAGGGAGGTGAGTACAGCGGGGTCAGGGGTTGCTGTAGTATGGGGGAGGTGAGTACAGCGGGGTCAGGGGTTGCTGTAGTATGGAGGAGGTGAGTACAGCGGGGTCAGGGGTTGCTGTAGTATGGGGGGAGGTGAGTACAGCGGGGTCAGGGGTTGCTGTAGTATGGGGAGAGGTGAGTACAGCGGGGTCAGTGGTTGCTGTAGTATGGGGGAGGGGAGTACAGCGGGGTCAGGGGTTGCTGTAGTATGGGGGGAGGGGAGTACAGCGGGGTCAGGGGTTGCTGTAGTATGGGGGGAGGTGAGTACAGCGGGGTCAGGGGTTGCTGTAGTATGGGGGGAGGTGAGTACAGCGGGGTCAGGGGTTGCTGTAGTATGGGGGAGGTGAGTACAGCGGGGTCAGGGGTTGCTGTAGTATGGGGGAGGTGAGTACAGCGGGTCAGGGGTTGCTGTAGTATGGGGGGGAGGTGAGTACAGCGGGGTCAGGGGTTGCTGTAGTATGGGGGGAGGTGAGTACAGCGGGGTCAGGGTTGCTGTAGTATGGGGGGGAGGTGAGTACAGCGGGGTCAGGGGTTGCTGTAGTATGGGGGAGGTGAGTACAGCGGGGTCAGGGGTTGCTGTAGTATGGGGGGAGGTGAGTACAGCGGGGTCAGGGGTTGCTGTAGTATGGGGGGA
Source organism: Pseudophryne corroboree (assembly GCF_028390025.1). NCBI lineage: Eukaryota > Metazoa > Chordata > Amphibia > Anura > Myobatrachidae > Pseudophryne > Pseudophryne corroboree. The sequence continues at coordinate 3,705,752 of NC_086454.1, forward strand.
GGTGAGTACAGCGGGGTCAGGGGTTGCTGTAGTATGGAGAGAGGTGAGTACAGCGGGGTCAGGGGTTGCTGTAATATGGGGGGAGGTGAGTACAGCGGGGTCAGTGGTTGCTGTAGTATGGGGGGAGGGGAGTACAGCGGGGTCAGGGGTTGCTGTAGTATGGGGGGAGGGGAGTACAGCGGGGTCAGGGGTTGCTGTAGTATGGGGGAGGGGAGTACAGCGGGGTCAGGGGTTGCTGTAGTATGGAGGGAGGTGAGTACAGCGGGGTCAGGG